>NW_010250787.1:0-8900 GCF_000690775.1 Eurypyga helias | reverse complement strand
GAACAAACCCCACTGGGGACCGGCCAACAATGGGGTTTAACTCCATTCCCCACCACTCTGGGCCTGGCCATCCAGCTGTTTTTTACCCAGCAAAGCATATGCTCATCCAAGCCATGAGCAGCCAGTGTCTACAGGGGAATGCTGTGAGGACCAGTGTTAAAGGCTTTAATAAAGTCAAGGTAAACAACACCCACAGCCTTTCCCTCATCCGTGAAGCAGGTCACCTTGTCATAGAAGGAGATCAGACTAGTCAAGCAGGCCCTGCCTTTTGACTGGGCCTGATCACCTGGTTGTCCTGTACATGCTGCGTGATGGCACTCAGGATGATCTGCTCCATACCCTTCCCCGGGACCCAGGTCAGACTGGCAGGCCTGTAGTTCCCAGGATCCTCCTTCTAGCCCTTCTTGTAGATCGGTGTCACATTTGCTGGCTTCCAGTCAACTGGGACCTCCCCAGTTAGCCACGGCTGTTGATGGATGATGGAGTCTTGGTGAGCACTTCCAGCCGGCTCCCTCAGCATCCAGCCTCTGTATCAGGGATGTGTCAGAGGGGCTGGGATTCTGGTGTTACCTTGGTTGGCCCAGGGTATCCTTTAGCCTTCATGGGCAGCTGTAAGCTTCCAAGAAGTAAAGTCCTTGTTTCCAGGGCTGGGCTGCCCTTCAGTTTTACATAAACATGAACAATACCAAAGACTCTAGTAAAATTCCACAGCCAAATTACATTACAGGGTGTAATGTGAACTAATCTATATTAACAAAGTTAGTACACTTTTGTATTGGTTGAGATAATAGTTAGGGAAGGGAATTTTCATAAGCCATGAGAGCTATGGAACATCCCCATCAGATCAGGTCTCTTTTCATTCCCATAGCTGCTTTTTAAGTCGGTCATTTTGAGTATTTGTTGAATGCAAAGGGCATCTCCTGCCTGGTGGGCAGCTTGTGGGGTGCCGCGCTCTACGCTGAAAACAAGGCAAGAAGAAAACAAGAAGAAAACAAGCAGATTCTGGCCTGTCAGCAAAATCTGATTTATGACCGAATTTGCTAAGACTGTTGTCAAGATGTTTCCCTCTGTCTCCTGATGGATACAGTGCATAGTGGAGACCCTCCATAAACACCTTGGTGAGGGTGATGGTAGGAGCTGTACCTGTGTACTTACAGAGGTTAAACTTCATTCCTTGGTGTTCCTGTGTAACATTAACTCCTAAGCATTGCTCAGCAATTTCAGAGCCTGCTGCAGTCTGACGTTTAATGTGTCCAGTGACAGGACACTGAACACTTGAACACTCTTCTTATCCCTTCCTTCCACCACCCTGGGAGTGCTGCTGCCAGAGCACCTCTGGGAGAAAAGGAGATGCTCTGCTGTAAGGGTAGGGAACTGATCACTGGGAGATCTGGACTAAGGGCCAAATCCAGTAAAGGGTGTAGATACTCTCTTCCTCTTCCTCTTCCTATTCCTCTTCCTCTTCCTTTTTTTCTTCTCCTTCTCCTTCTCCTTCTCCTTCTCCTTCTCCTTCTCCTTCTCCTTCTCCTTCTCCTTCTCCTTCTCCTTCTCCTTCTCCTTCTCCTTCTCCTTCTCCTCCTTCTCCTTCTCCTTCTCCTTCTCCTTCTCCTTCTTCTCCTTCTTCCTTTCCCTTTCTAAGTTTTTCCTGGCCATCTTTTTATATTTATGCTTTTTTGCAACTTACTACTTCCTCTCCTCATCCACCATCCAAACCCAGCTGTAGGACCACAGGGTTAGTTCACAAAAAGGAAGTTTCCCCATGGCAGAAGGACTCCAGAAATGGCAGCTGCAAAAATTTGCTTAGTATTGGAAAAGGCCATGGAGCAGAATACAATCCTAGTGCAGTCGCTAGGAACCAGTGCATTTTGGTTGGGCTGCTCTGGAGCTCTCTCAAGAGAATATGTTTTGAAACATTTATAGTTGCTGTTGGCTGGGGATTTGAATAATACATCAAGACACACAACATAAAAGCATCTAATTCATGGAATAAGGAAGAGTGGGAGGGGTGGTGTGTTGTAGAAGGGTCATAACTGGGTTTTCAGAAGTGATGTAAATTGGGCTGGGAAGGTGAGAGAGCTGGGAAAGCCCTTGCAGATGACCTGTTGTAAGGGTGTGACTGAACTACAGGGACACCTTCCCTAGTCAGTGAAAGGCTTTGCCCGAGCAGTGTCAGGTGAACATGGAGGATCTGGGGGGATGACTCAATGGATAAGCAACTGGCTGGATGGTCACACTCAGAGGTTTATGGTTTAAACTGGAAGAGAGGAGATTGAGATTGGACATCAGGAAGAAGTTCTTCCCAGAGAGGGTGAGGAGGCACTGGGACAGGTTGCCCAGAGAAGCTGTGGATGCCCCATCCCTGGAAGTGTCCAAGGCCAGGCTGGATGAGGCTTGGAGCAACCTGGTCTAGTGGAAGGTGTCCCTGCCCATGGCAGGGGGTGGGACTGGGTGGGTTTTAAGGTCCCTTCCAACCCAAACCGTTCTGTGAGTCTGATTCTATGAAGCCACAGGTGAACGGTGGAGCTGGTCCAGGAGGGATTTTTCCCCTGAGCAATATGAACGCCTTATCCCGGGGTGAACATGTAGGTATTGGAGGATGAGCAGTTTGGCACAGACCCTCCTCGGGCAGCAGGACCTGCTCGGCCAGGCTCTCAGTCCACGTGCCAGGACCACGCTGTGGCAGCAGGAGTGTTTGAACTCTTCCCAGGACGTTGGTCAGAAAGATGAACAGAGACGTACCAACAAGAGCAATGGTTGCTCACTCGGAAGGTGGTCCACTCCCTTCCCACCCTGTGCACACCGGGGACGTTCAGCCCCCAGCACCATCCTTAAGAGGTTTGCTCCTGTGGCACAGATCTATCACTAATGTGGACAGACCCCTCTGACACTCTCCTGTGCCAGGACAACATTGTACAGGCACCTCTTCTCCTTCACAAAGCAGGAAGAAGATGTAGCTGGATCCAGAAGAGTCAGCATCAGGAAATCACACACTCCACAAAAATCGCTGGCTGTTTAGCCACCAGTGTAAGGGCTTCCCTTGCAGCTCAGGCTGTAGTTGAGAGAACCGGCAGTAGATGTCAGCGGCATTTAAAATCTGGAGGGAGCTGAGTGCATCCCCAGAGCCCGGGGACCCAGAGCGAGGGGACTGGGGGCTTTGCTTCTAGGCAGCGCAGTGCAGGGAGAGGGAGGGTCCCTGGTATAAGCCAGCAAAGAAGTGTCAGGTGAGTAAACTTCTCTTGGCAGTGCTGATTTTAAATATCTACCAGTGTGTTATCAGAATTGCCCAAATTACCCATCCTTTGAGATTGTACCCATTGGATTTATGTGGAGAAGCTACTGGAGCCACTTTCACGGTGGTGTGGATCATGTTGGCACTGGATTAATATTTGTGTGTGTTTGCAATGCTCTCAGCAGCTTCCGATGCGTATAACAGGGCTCCCACATATCCAGGGGAAGGCAAGAGGGCTTCCAGGGGAAAAACCCACCCCGTGTGCTGCAGAGGTGGTGGGAACACTGTAGAACTGGTACTCCGGAGCAGCAGCTGCTGTAACACTGCCAGGGCTCGCGCGTGTTGGAGAGGAAGCACTAAATTCTTTCTGCAAAGGACTGTTAACAATAGCTTTCAGGAAGAGCCCTGGGTATTTCTGCCCGGTGTTACCACCCAAGAAGGGCAGGGCTCAAAGTCATACAAGGTGGTGCTGGCTGTAGTCACCACTGCCATGACTGCCCACTGGCTACTGCAAGGGAGGACTCTGGTTTCACTCCTGAGCTCTGCTTGTTGTTTTTAGTAGCCCAAAGGCCACCCCAGCCACGGGATGTCATATTCAGCAGCTAATTACGTGACCTGCTAAAGAGAAGAGGCCTCAGATGCCAGCAGATCACTGCTCCATACAGCGGTGCTGCTCCCTAGCTGGGTTTCATGGCAGAGAGGATAATGAGGATGGGCTGAGTGGCACAGCAGGAACCTCATCCCCACAGCTATCCATGATGAGGAGTGTGCCAAGAGGAAATCTCCCCTCTTCACAGGCTAGGAGGTAGGGTCTCCCTCCTACTCCTGATGATCCCTTCTGCTGCTGTCATGGGTGAGCCACGCAGCCCCAAGCTGTGGCAGAGAGCAGACCTCAACGCTTGCAATGGTACTACCCACACTCCGGGCTACGTGGAACAGAAACACATTGCGCACCGCTCAGGCCTGAGGGTGAACGTACTTGTCCTTGTGCTTCTAAACAAAGACAGGGAGACCAGCCCTTTCCTTCACTGCAATGCTCCCTGCCAGCTTCCCAGGTCCAGCTAAACAGTCCAGAGCTAGGGAGCAGCTCTGAACCTCCAGTGGGGATCCACATCCTTGGGCTTCAAACCCTGCCTAGATGAAGCTATGCTATGCCATGCTGGTGGGTTTTGGCAGGACTTCAGAAATCCCGGCTTGCCAGAAGATCCTCACTTCAGCATTGCCACCAGACATCCCCATCCCTGTGTCAAATTAAGCCAGAAATTCAGGTTTGAAAAATCCTCCACAAAGGTAGAAAGCCAGAACTCCATCTCACCACTGTTTCAGTCTGTCCGAACTATTAATTTCCTATATTCAGACAAAAAAAGGCCCAAGAAAACAAAACTCATGATTAAAAGCATCAAGGTAAGTCCCAAACAAGGATCTGGGGAGCAGCACGGTAATATCAAAAAGGCTTAAACATTTATTTCAGCCTTGGCCAGAAATGTGAATCAGAAGAGGATTTTAAGCGTAGTGGCTGGGAAATGGGAATTTATCCTCTGTAAAAGTGTTGAGGAAGACTGGATTATCTTGTGGCTACCGATACATGCAGCTGAAAGGCACCCGGGGGCAATGAACCACACAGAGCCAGGTCTAGGCGAAGGCCCCTGCCCAAGAGCTGCGCGACTGCAGCGGGATCACCATCCGGAGTCGCTGGCAAGCCAGGCTGGCAGCTGCTGTGGGTGGCATCAAAGTGTGTGGGACGGTGGCCAACAGCGCAGAGGGAGCTGTGGCCCTTCTCAGAAGCAGCAGTTGGTGACAGCACATCTCCCACCCTCCATACAAGCGGGAGCAGCCAGCCTGGCTCCCCGGGGCTCTTTGCTTCCTCTTCCTCCCCATCCCAGCTGCAGCCCTTTCCCCTTCTCCCCGCGAAAGGGCAGCCAAGCCCCGAGCTCTGCTCCCTGGAAAGGGCAAGATTGCATTTCATGGGCGTACAGGGGGTGCTTTCGGTTGGCAAAAATGCGGAAGGCGGCTGAGAGAGGGATAAATGACCTGCAAGCACCTCTCTGGGCAGCATTTATTCTCCTGGGGTTGAAGCGGAGGGTGCCAAAGGTCAGCCTTTAAGGAAAGCAGGCTGCTGCACACCCAGAGCAAACAGGACTGGCTGACTGTGTGCTTAGTCAGCACCCGTGGCGTTCTTGTGCCAGGCCTGCAGTCCACACGCCAGAGAAGTTGCTTGAGATTATCTGAATATTTAATGATGGAGGGGACAAGTCCCCCTGGTTGCTGCAGGGCGCTAGTCTTCCAGGTCAACAGCAACCGCCCTTGCTGGTTCCTTTCCTTCTAATTTTAATCCCTGGATCTGTTTGCTATCCCTCTCCTTTTGCTGTGAAACATTTTCCTGAATGACACCAGGGAGATGAAAAACAAGAGTATCTTGGCATTGTGCCCCCCTGTCAGTATTTGAATATCGGTGCGGTGAGAAGAGCATGGAGGCAAGGGGAAGGGAAGAAGCCAGCAGTGAGGAGGGGAGCAGGTAAAGAAGCAGAGAAGCCAGGAGATGTTGAGAACAGTTCAGCAAAGCGACAGCACAAAGTGAAAAAAAACATAATAAGCACAAGAAGAAAGAGATTTTTAAGGTTAAAAAAAAAAAAAAAGACATTCTGATGGTGGTATCGCCCTAGTGAAATGGCACAATTACAACTGGCCCCGATGCTGGGAGGATGCCAGGTGCCACAGTAGGTTGTAGACAGTGACGATGACTTTTCACTTCAGCAGTGATGGAGCAGTTGCAGGCAGGCAGGCTGTTGAACCAGCAGCCCCAGGTAACCTGCCCGTGAGGCTTTGTAAAGGCTGCTCAAGGTTTATGACTGGTGACATTGAGTTTTTTAGGAAGTTTCGGAATACTTAGGGAAGTTCTGGAGCACTGGAAAACACTAATGAGAAGTCAGTAATTAAAAGGGAGATCTCCATCAGGCTGTTGTCGGTCCCATAAAAAACAACTATATGGAACTTCATTAGTAGAAAATTAAGGGAATGTAACAGAGTTAACGTCAGCCAGCACGCTTTTAAGGGAAATAGAATCTGCCGGGCAAACTTGGTATCATTTTCCAATGAGATTATGAGCTGGTAACAGACATCCTTCATGCATTTGTGTTGGTGCTACATGATGATTTGATTAATAAATCAGAACAATACAAATTCAGCATGCTTATGTCAGTGACTGGTTAAGCATAAATAAACTCCTTGTGGACAGGCTTTCAAATGGTACCAAGTTTGTGTGGCAGCAAATAATACAGGCAAGTCCCAGACTGCGCAGTAAGCCGGACGCAAGCAATGAATATTCATGTGAAGGTGACCAAATGCCATGTGTCCAGGGACAAAGGATGTAGCTTTTCTTACAGAATGGAAAATTTTATCCCAGTTGGCAGTGACCTGAGAAGAATTGAAGGTGACGGTGAGTAATCAGCTGGACATCAGCCTCGGTGTGACCCTGTCCCCAATGGGAGGGGCTAATGGTGCCTGTGATGGTACCAACGCAGCGCTGATGGATTATGTTCTCTTTGTGCTTGTTACTACAGCCACTCCTCTGTCCACTTTTGGCACCCACAGCCTAAGGAAAATCTTGAAATATTGTGATTCTTGAAAGAAAAGAATAAAATACTGGATAAATACTGGGCATAAAATACTGGAAAATGTGCCTGTTAGTGAAAGGCGCCAAGAGCTCAATCTGCTGAGCTGATCAAAGAAGAGGTTGGTTGATCCCAGACCTTAGGACCACACGTGAACACCAAAGGCTTGATAGCAGCAGACTTTTGACTCTGCAAGGCAAGGGTAAAAAGAGATCTGTGGTTGAAATTTGAGTTCAGAGGCTAGGTGGGATTTTCTATGGCAGCAAAACCAGCACTAAGTTTTCCTCTTAAAATAGGCTCAGATTTCACCTCGGCTTCACAAGCCAGCTGACACGTAGAAAATCTATAGTTGGTGCTCTTAGAAGGTCCTCCTACGAGTTATCAATATCTTTCTCCATCCCCATTTGATGTGAGTATTTATGAATCTATGGAAATAGTTTTGGTCCTTTTCCCTCCATGAGAAAAATGTCATGTTTTGGTGGGAATTTCTAAAAAAAATATTCGTTTTTCTTCCATTCAAAACCATTCGACCACTGGTGTTTAATCCAGTTTCTGAAGCTCAGTGAAGACAACCTGTTAGTTACTACTGACTTCAGGAATATTAGCTCAGTCGCAACAGCACCAGTCCCTACTAACTTGAGAGAAAACAGTAATCTTCTCAGCTGCTAACAGCGGTAGAGGGTGGCGTCTATGGATTTTACACCCGAGCTGTGTCTGTGTCACACACCGAGTGGCACATTACGTTCATCCTGTAGCCACAGGTAGCTCAGCTCAGCGGTCCAAGGCTGTTTAAATCACAGATGATCGGCTCCGTGCAGCAGCCGTCACGGTGTTTTGTTCCTGTGAGCTGCTGTGCTGGCAGCACCAGCTTTCTGCCGCAGACACCCCGGCTCACCTGCAGCACCGGCCTCTGCGGAGCAGCTGGCGCAGGCAGACTCAAAATGCACAATGCTTCCCCCAAAACAGCTCCCGACCCAGCGCCGGGGGAAGGCAGCACCAGGCTGCTGGGCTCAGAAATCGCGCTGCTATTTTTATCCGCCTTCCTTCCACCGCTGACGTGTCTCGCTGCTTCTTGGTCCTTGGAAAGCTTCTACCAGATCTCCATGGTGACTGCCGTTGGAGGACAGATTTCCTCACACATCCAAAGCGACACCCATCTGGTCTCGCACGACACCGTGTTTGGCGACCATAGGCACGATGTGAAAGAGCTGGTGAGCTTCACGTGAACTAACAAAGTTTTTGCCAGGATCTCCTTGTTACCCCGTTTGTGTTGTTCCAGTCACGGCCCATCGTGATCTGGGAAGTTCTTTTATCCCCTTCTCATTTAACGAAGTGATGATGCAGGGGTATTCAGACCAGCAGCATTCAACCCGAGCAAGGTGAGGGAAGCCAGAGGCGTGCTGGTACGATTAGCGCAGTTTATTTCGATCTCAGAAGATGAAACGACAAAAGCAAATGCAGAAACCCTCGGTGGTATGCACAGGCTGTCCCGGGCTGGCGCCTCATCCCCACCGTGCCGCTGGCCGAGGGTGGGATCTCCGGGCAAGGATGGCTCCACCACACCCGGTAGCGCCTGGCTGGAACGGGACCCTTCCAGCGTGGGTTTCACAACAGGATAATAACAATCATAACCAGCTGCTTCCGAAGGAGGGAGCCGCAGCGGGAGCTGCAGCGTTAAACCTCCGGGAGACCTTGACATCGGGGATGTTTTTGGGGGACGGTGGTGTTTTGTGGAGGAAGCTCAGCCATGTCCTTGGGTGAAGATGTCTCTTGGGTTGCCCAGCTCGGGGCACGGAGGGAGGGGACACACACACACGCACTGCAGCTCAGCAGCCGGTGGGACATCACGCTGGAAGGCCGTTTGGTGTCAGCGGGGAGCTTGCTTTGTGACCACGGTCAATGGCACCTTTCCAGGGTGGGGGTGACACTGTTTGTGGGGCTGAGGGACAGGACGGGGAAGGGGGAGCAGAGGTTCATCCATCATGGGGCAGGGGGATGCAGTGACATAGGTTCATTCCTGATGGGACTTCCCCTGCTGGTGGGTGTCATGGCCATGGCGC
>NW_010250786.1:0-39258 GCF_000690775.1 Eurypyga helias | reverse complement strand
ACATCCTACTCCTGAACAGGAATTGGACTTGGTGGTTTAATTGGAATGATACCTTTTCCCATTTCTGTCTACTGTTTAAGCAATCAGCGTGTTTCTCTTGGTCTCCCCCCACGTGAAAGCTCGGTTGTTCCCAGCTGCATAGAACACTGCAAACCTCCCGGGGAGGCCTGCCCGTTTCGGCGAACGTAAGCTGATGTTACAGACCAGAGGGGCCCGCGTTGCTTCTCCCAGCTGTTGGGTTACGCGGTCATTGTGTTAGGGTATTTCAAACTGTAAATATGAGGAGAAAGTCTGTTCTGGGGAAACATTCATTTTTCAGCTGCTGTGCCAAAATGTTTTGGTGTGGGCTTGAGACATGTTTGAATTGGAGAGTAAAAGGGCTGCATGGTTGGGTTCCTTTTGTATGTCTTAATAGACTTGATGTGGCTGTCTGTCCATTTTCACACCGGGTGCATGATTGCTGCTGTTGGTGTCTGAGGGTATAAAAATTCTCCCTTTCACCACTGTTCTCTCACTAGTCCTGTTCAGGTGATGCTTTTCCACTGTTGCCCAGTATCAGAAATTAAGGGTATATGTAAGGAAGAGACTTTTACAATGTTTTTCAAAGCGCACGAGTTTTTTCAAACTGCACTTCTCCCAAGCAAAAGACAATCATCTTGGGATAATTAAAATGATAAGTAGTGATCACTATAGTTTGGGTTATGTGTCATTATCATTGAGTATGTTTTTATGGTGATAAGAATATATTCTCAAAACAAAAAAACGCCTCAAGACTGAGAGATAAAACAGTTTATTGCATCAATAGGTGTAGTACTAACAGTGTTTTACTGTTTTAGCAGTCCTGTTCAAGGTTTACTTAATGAAACTGCTATTGGAATACTTCAGAAGTAATACTGGTTAGCCTGGTTGTATTCTCTGCTATACTTCCTGTTTTGGCTTTTTTTTTTTTTAGTATAGTATGAGAAAAATCATTTTCTCATGCCTTATTTTCCTGTGTAGGGGTTCATTGTTGTCTCAATACGTGGAGTCATTGTTAAAATCTATATACATGCCTTCAGCCTTTGAAATAGGAGGTAGGAGTTGAGGGGCAAAAAAATCCATACTTAGAATTTCTGATCAACTACTAGATGTCTATACTATTGAAATATCAGTAGTTTTTAAGGAAGGGCTATGCTACTAATTAGGTTTCTTTCCTTTAACTTACTGCAGGCTTGCTACTTAGCAAACATAGTGATAGGCCCTCTGTTGTGCTATATTATATGCAGAAAAGCATAACATTGCTGCTGCATCTTCAGAATCCAGGATGATTTAGACTAACTTTAACAACAGTGTAGCCTATTTGACAAGTACAATAGGAATAATATATTAGAGATTGGTTTCTAAATATACCCTGAATTTTGATTCTCGAGTAGGTTATTTTATCCTAATAGTTTAATATAGGTATCATTATTATGATTTTTAAACTATTTCTTTTCCACAAAACTTTGTTCTAATATTTACTTTTATTCACAATAAAAGATTTAATTATTTCTGCTTTCTCTTCTCTTTCCTAAAGCATTTTAGCTTTCATTTTTCTCCCATCTGAAATAGAAGTCAGTTGACTTATTTCTGTGGCTGAATTAAAAAGAAAAAGTTACTGATGCTTGGAATGATTTGATACAATTGGCTTGTTATGACGTGGAATAACTTTGAATTAGACCTGGAGAAATAATTAAATTAAGTAATGGTTACAAGTTCACTGACTATATATAACAATTGCCCTTTTAATGATACTGGTTTTACATATTGTAGCTTCTTCATGAGTTCATATTCACTGAAGTTAGTAGGAGATTAGTATGAAGTTGTCCAGGAGAGAGCCATTTTGAGTCTTTTAAAAATAAACTCAGAGTAAATAACTTACTTGGCTATTAGAACGTATTTAAGCACCTGTGATACCTTTTCCTGCAGATTGTGATCCGCTACTGGAAAGCACTTGATGAAGAGTTTAGTGTTTTACAGGTTACTCAATAAGCATAGGGCTGAAACCATCTTGGAGAAATTGTAATCTTCGAAACACACCATGTCATTGAGTAATTTTTCCTAGTGGCTTCCTCCTGTTGGTTCAAGATGTTGCAATTCTTTAGGCTGTTGTTATTAATTCATTGATGTTACTCTGATAGTGGAAATAAATCATAGCAGCGCAAGCATTCCCAGCGAGTGCGTCTGTCTCTCTGTCTTGACTGTTTTGAATTGTGCTGTACAACCTGTTGAGCAGAGCAGAAGGAAAGAATGCAACTTCTGGCCTATCCTAAAAGTCTGACCTAAACTGTAAAGAGACTATTTAACATTTCTAAATTGCTTTTTTAAGTTCTCACAGTAACGCTGTGGTCAGATGGTACCAATTTGCTGAAATACTTGCTGTAGAGCACAATTGTCTGCCAGGGGTATTCAGCTGTTTTAATTTTTGCCTGGGACAGCCTTGGCACACGTGCACATATTTACTAAATAAGAACCAGAGATGCTTTATACCGTTGGGGTTTATTTTGTTTGTTATTGTGAGAAGGCCATTTCAGGTGCACTGGGAGAAGCTGTCTGCACCTGTTGTTATAGGCAAGGATCTGGACACCCAGCTACACCTGAAGAAGTGGTTTGTGTGAGTGTGCTGTGTACGAGGGCTGAAAAGAGAAAATACAATCTAATTCCAGCCTGCCATAGGAATGAGGTCAAAATCTAATCTGATACTGCACTAATAAGAAATTGCAGAATATTGTAGTGGAATTTGGCCAGGTAGTTCACAGACCTTCCATGTACTTTGCATGGGATCCACCAGTAATTCTTACAGGAGGAATGTGTTGCATGCATGCTTCCCCTCAGCAGCAGCTGAAGAGGCTTAATGTGGAACCTGATTATCTCCTCCAGCTGTGTTGAAGCAACCGGTTAGAAACACCTGCTTTGAGAGTCAGTGTGGGCAGCAGGTGAAGTAGTTGTATGTTACAGGTGAGAGAAGCTTCGAAAAGAGGAAGTATCTAGAGGAAAAATAGCCATGCAGCAGTAGCTGGAATAGCCAGAACAGCGTGGGCAAATGGAAGGAAAAAATGGTCCTTGGTTCTTGAACAAGAACAGAGAGGGGAGTGCAGAATTGAAGGTTCATTTTTTTTCTCTCGTACAGAAGGGGAAGTGAGAGCTGTAGAGCTGAGGCTCCAAGGATCCCTGTGTTTCAGATTGCAGAGGGACACCATGCAGTGCATATGACTCCTCTGGTCTTTGGATTATGATTTTAAAGACCACTTTTTTCTCCTCTCTGCTTTCAGGTCCACCCTGTCCGGTTGGGAAGACAGGTGATCAGGTGACATCTGCGGCAGGTCTAGCAGTTCTCATGCTGAGAATTCTCTTGTGCTTGATGCCTTATCCTTCTCAGTGATGTAAATACGGAGTGCACCAACAAGGACTTTATTCAGGTAAGTGATGCTGAGAATGTGGGTCAGCCAAAGAAACTTTGATAAAGGTTTCTATTTGGACAGTTGTTTGGGGAGTTTACTCAACTATGTAGGCAGTTAGTCTGACTCAGATCTCAGCACCAGGGAGGACAGCTGAGGAGAACCTACTAAGCTGGGGATTTTGATTAGTTTACTTACCCTGCCAAATAGGAAGCATTTGATGCATACTTCCTTCAGTCTCTGTTTCCCTGGAATATTTAGTCTTTTGGAAAGCTTTGTTAGGCATGGTCTTTAGGCAACTGTTAAAGGTGTCTCTTTCCTGAAAACCAAATCTGTTATTTACTCAGAACAAGATCTTGCTTATTTCCAAGGCTGCAGGTGCAGTATCATAGGGAGCAAAATTGACAGCAAAAATATGCAGACTGGAACATCATATAGTCAGGACATTTTTATTAAAGACTGAGACAAAAACCAGGGCAGTTCCCTTTAATTTCCTCCCCAAACCTGCTGTCAGCTGGGAATGCAGTCTGTACTGAGCATACTTTCTGAAGGGATAGATGTGCTGGATTTATCCTTCACTTTAGGAGAAGTGGTAGCAGTGTTCTACACTAGGAAATGGAACTTTCCACTAAGTAAGAACAGTGAACCAAATATTTTGCAAAACAGGGATCTGATTGCTAACTTGCATGCCTTGTTAATGACTATAAGTTTGAAGAGGAATTAAGGACTGATAGAGTCTTGTCAACCGTGCCTTTGAAGAAGAGCTGAAGACTGATAAAAGGGAACATCCTGGCACCCAGCGCATAGCTGGGTGGTTGCCACAAAGCGCGAAGTCAACGGTAGCTAGAGTAAAGATAAAGGTGGCATGGGGAGATCGAGACCACTGACTCAATATTACACCCCCTCCCCAGTTAAGGCCACCCCTCACTATGAATGCGTCTTGATTTAAAGGACTCTGTGCCTTTAAACAGAAGTGGAGAATACAGTTAACAAATGAGATTTCTTACGATGAGTTACTAACCACTTAATGTAGAAAAAGGCAGATCTCGAGGTTTGCAGGATAAATAGGCCGCAGCTTACGCATCAAGCTGTGCAAGCTTTGTGGAATACCACCCAGCCCCCTTCCCTATGTGCACAGATGCGCATTAATAAGATATCTCTCTCGGTGTGTACGTTGGCGTATTGCACACCAGGTGAACGATCCCGCTTCTGGGACAGCAGCAGAAGTGTCCCAGAAGTGGGACACTTTACCCCCCTCAGGAAAGAATATGAGGGGGGTGGTAGCTAACCCATAGAAAAGATACGTGAGGAGCGACTATGCTAAAAGATTGGGTTTATGTTTATAGTCTGCTCAGCACTTTGCCACTTGCTTTATGGCTATATTAAGTGATTATTAAGTGTCCTTGTTTAATGTCATACACGCCATCTTTATAATATGTGTTTGGATTTCATGCGTTATCTTTGCGGTACACAGTAAGTATGCATAATCACCTAATCATCTCTATGTAAATGATAAATCACAAGACGAATGGCTTTAACAGTTGGAAAGAAAATGAAAATATATAATTTATAAAGGAGATTCTTCTTCTGTGGGAGATTATGGAGAGGTATAATGCAAAATAAAAAGTTTTCTCATTTCTGGGTATGAGGTTTTTAAGCAGCCCCTTCTACAATAACAAGATTTTCATGTTCATTCAGGGCACTGTAGTATGCTGGTACCTTACCTATTCTCACATTTGTTCTCCTCTATATCAGCACGAGCGAGGGGAGGCATTTTTGAGGAAAGTACTTGGGACAAAAGGATCCTAAAGAGCTGACAGATTTATGTATGTTACCTTTGCCATCATAGACACGTTCTTTAAAGCTCTGAAGTACAACTGGCAGACTGCTCAGCCTCCAGAGAACCCCATTGCCTTCAGGAGTAATCAGCTTGGGCAGAGCAATATGACCCTAAAGTGAACTTCTGAGCACAGGCATGGAAATATCACCAGCTTTATCCTATTGCTTTGGTTCTAAGTGCGTGATTGTGAGAATCAGAAAAGCCAGAGTAAATTAAAGAAGCAACCACACCAGCAAAATTTCCCTTCATTTAACACACTGTTCTTCCACTGTATTTATCAGTACTTTTTTACTCTTCAGGTCTTTCTAAACCCAAACTGAAATATCAGAGAGGAAAAAAAAAAACCAAAACCAAAACCCAAACCAAACAGAGGGAGGGATCAAATAAGTTTTATCTCACTGAAAGCGATGACAAAGCTCCCATTGACTTTAATGGTCACATCTCCATTTGTGCTTTACTTTGAATCAGGAGTGTGCTTTTGAAGCAGATTTGATGCTCACCACTTACTGTGCTTTGGTTCACGTGGTGAAGTGATCATTGAGACACAAACTGAGTTCCTTTTGAATTAGTCTGAACTTCAGGACGCATTCCCGAAGTACACCTAATACACTCCAACCTCAAACGAACATTCAGACCATGGGACGAGAGAGGGGCTTAATCTGAAATAATAATGCTCTCTGATGGGTGCAGTGTGGATGCAAAGTTCTACGCACAACTGTTTCATTTTGTAAATTTTAAGTTTTCTCCTGATAGGCCACGTTATTTGTGCATATAGACATGACCAGTGAATCCAGGATTGGTCTATGTATTCCTTGTTTTAAAAAGGCACTATGCTCTTTGGTACAGCTTCCTTAAAAATACTGACTGTTGTGGCGGCTTACAGAAACGGGGAGCAATTCAGTCAAGATTTAATATGAAACTGAAATTATGAGAAGGAACGACGTATCTGAAATTAATTTGAGACTCTGATTCATCTTCTGAGCTTAAAAATACTGTGGGCTCTCGTAAGGGATGGTTACTACCAAGTACAGTCAATGTGTTTGATGGGTTTCAAACACGTATGTCTTGGAGAAGATGGCATTTTTGGAATGCGTGTCTGCAGAGCCAGCGTATCACCATAAATTAAGTGCTCTGCTGAGAGTTAAATAGCTAGGCCTTATTTGCATTCTTTCTAAAACTGTAATCATATCTTGAAAAGCTTCATTATTTAGTTTTTGAGGGGTTTTCTAAATGAAAATTTGAAAGGAAAAATGGGACAGCTCTTTTGTGACAGAGAAGAGGAACAGATACATTGTATGTGGGTTTGTACATTATATTAAATTTGTGCAGCCTTACAGCACATGGCTTTAATTGTGGCCACTTAAAAATATATTATTAGTGATCTGAATTAATTAGAGATAATGTAAAAATCAAGGCCATAAAAAGACATGTCATATAGCATGTGTTTGCTCATTAGGTATGACAGTAACTCTGCAGGAGAAATTACTATTGATATGTATATTGAAACAGAAATACACCCAAGAGGAAGAGAGGCTGAGCGGTGTTCTTTGCCAGTTTTAATAATGGGAAAATAAACCAGAAATTGACTATGACTTCTCATACACTAAGTTCGTTCTGTGGCTCAGTAGGTTCCTCCCTGTACCGTTCCATTTCTCTGAGACGAATGGTGATTCCAGTAATACTGCTGTGCTTGAGGCCAGGAAGACGCCATAACTGAGTCATTCTTCCTTCCATTGTACTACAAAATTTGTGTGAAAACTGGTGACCTGTGCTACAGCCTACACAGGCTTTGTGCTGTACGTGAAAGCAGGAGCAGCCAGTGTGCATAGCAGGCGTCAACACAAATTTCTCCATTCAGTGTTCTGGCTCTGTTTGTGGGGTAAGCAGATCTGTGCCACTGTTGCTGTGCTATTTGTTCTCTCTGGTAGCAAGCCAGCAGTGCATGTTTATTGGGAGTGAGCTGTGAGCTGTTGTGCCAAGTATATGCTTTTTTGGTTGTTTGGTTTTTAACTCGGTGAATTTAGAACTGTACCAAGATGTATATTTAAGCTGCATTTCAGAAGTATCTGTGAATGCTTTGACAAGCAGAAGTTTGTCTTTTATCACTGTAGTCGGGTAAGTCCCCTGGTAGGGTTTTTTAATGTTAAAAAATGTTCAACATTTAGTAAATAGTTAAAACCATGAAGTGTATCATAAATCAGTGCTGCTAATTTTGTCTGGTTACTGCCTAGAACTGCCTCATCTCCATTGGGATTCTCCTGTAGGGCAATAAATGGGACACCATGTGCTGATAGGGTTTCCTATCATTCTCCTCTGTTTTTTTCCTTTGTTCCTACTTCTGTCTTTCTGAAACTTGGATCAGATATACGAACTCCTGCTACAAAAGTTCCCATAGTAACATCACTGAGGAATTGGGAACAAACTGCATGCCATCAGCAGGCTCCTCGTTTAGATGCGGTGTGATGACTAGTGCCTTTGCTGGCTTAGCTTATGGTAGCTGGGGAGTTACAACCTTCTGCTAGCTATACCACAGAAAAGCTCTTGTGTATGTCGTATATCTCATGCAGAAGGGCCTGTTGCTTTAGCTGTGCTGCAGTCACTGTTAGGGGTTAAAACTTGATCAGGGCATGAGGTCTTCAGGGGCCTTGAAATGAGGAAGATATTTTTTTGCTTTTCTTCTTTGTGTTTATATAGCATCTCTTAGTACCACGGGGGACCTGGCTTCTGTGCTTTGCAGTGATATTCTTAACACATGCTAGTTACATGCAAAAAATACTATTTCAGTAGTGAATAGAAAGATAACCTTCTGACCTTTCATGTCAGATGATGGCCTCTGACCCAGAAGGTCAGGGCACTTGATCAGAGACGCTGCCTTTGAAGCACCAGTTTCCTGGATATGAGGATCTGAATAAAATCTCATAAATACCTTTATTCTCTCTGTATCCCAGAATTATTTGCCAACAGGCTTGTCTTAATTTTTGCCATTCAGGTTTGTTCCAGAGGATTGTAGAGAAACTCAATACTTTCTCTAATGTTCATGCTTTCATACTTCTTGTTGGAGGTTGTTGGTTTTTTTTTTTTTATATGAAAAGCAGAAGCTGTATTCTTTGCCAGTCACTAGCAGGTAGAGAGCCTGATTTATGTTAAGCATAGATAAGGTTATTTGAATGTTGAATTGAAATCTGATTTATGTTAATCTGCTGTTTGAGCCTCTGAATGTTATGACCAGGATGTTTTTTCTTCCGTTCAAAACAAGAAAGTGAAAATTAAGTGATCAGCTGAAAATTTCTACAGTGCATGTGAGAGAGTTTAGCAGCATAACCAACTCTGCTACCTGCATCCTTTTTAGCAAACTTGAAGGGGCATGCCTTGTCTTCATAGCAAAACCATGTGTCATGGCCACAGTCCAATTCAGCAAGTTCCTAATTTGTTGTAACGTGCGCTGCTGGAATAATAATGCAGTATACCCTTCCTGATCAGAGGGGTATAGATCGCTGAGCTGGCTCAAAATTAGTTTCGCAGAAATAGCAGGAGTGCTTAATGTGTGAAAATATCTATCTTTCTTGTGGGGTGGAATACTGACTCATTGCAATAACTGGCTTACTAATGGTAAATTTGAGACCTTGGGTAACAGTTGAATACTGAGATTTAATTTTTTTTTTAACAGATGTTACTTTTGTGGCTTAGGGGTAAAGGCATGTGATAGTACCCAAATACAGAGAGATTTTACAGAATTCCTGAAAGTTTCCAAAGGTCAGCAGGGTCCTTATGGGTGCTGTTTGAGGACAGGCTGTACATTTTGTAGGTGTGGAGAGGGAGAAAATTACTCAGTGTTTCCCTTTCTTCCTGTTCATGTCTTTTTATGAGCAGCTCTAATGATCCAACTTATATGTCTGTCAATATCCTAATAAAGTGGAGGAGTTGAATCTTTGCAAAGCAGATTCTATCCTTAGTAGCAGAATGGAGGGAAATTAAGGTAAATTTTGTTGTTGCTTATACGGGAGTAGTTTTCTGGTTTGAGGATTGCCATTGCTGGCTCACATCCTCAGTGTTGGTAGAAGACAAAATGGAGTTCTGTCAGTCTCAAAAGCAGTCTGGGAATTCTAGGTCACTTTGGTCAATTTGCTGGCAGCCTCAGAAGAAGCAATTGCTCAGCTGTGGAGAGCTGGCCCAGATCTGAATAGAGGGAAAGGTGTAGAGCTTTTTACATGTCATAATTTTTTGTATTCTGTCTTTCAGCATCCCAGTGCGTAATAGATCTGTAGGAATTTCTCATTGGTGATTACTGTAAAGTGGCTAAACCTGTGAAAGCAATTAGAATCAAGAATCATCATGGCAAAAAGGGAACTCTAATAGGGAAAAAATGTGTGCATTTTGCATATACATACAAGTGAGTGTGAATGCTCTAGTTACCTCAGAAGTAGGCTATGCATGTAGTATCTGTCAGTCTTGGTGACATAGCTGCAAGGACTGTTTATTTCTTCTGTTGATTGTCAGTGTAGAGAGGCCTATGTAGCACTGCCAAAAGTTCTTTCAAAGTAAATAGTATGCACACTACTTAGATGCTTGTGACCACTCCTTTTGTAACCTCTCTGGTTAAGCCTGGCATTAACAGAACTGTAGAAAACAATTTTTGGAGACAACTTGAATTCGGAAGCAAATACTACTCTACAGGAACGAACCTGGAAGTCAAGGAAAACACTGTTTTATTAGTGGTGAAAACTGGATGCATTTTCCACCTTTGCTAATGAACAAAATCATATACATGTCTTTCTCCTTCCATGCAGGAGGATGAGGTATGAATCATTTTGGATAATGCTCCTAAAAAGAAACAGGAGTCTGCAATGTTTTATGGAGGTAGTAAAAATTAAGGAGGCATTATATGTGATGAATATCAATCCATCAGCATCTAGCTGTGATCTGACTGTGTGCATTTGACAACAACCTTTCCTACTGGGTTTCTCTGATCAGGAAAGACAATGATTTGGAGTCCCACAGCAGAGGATACAATTGTGTTGTATGGACATTATACCAGTTACCCAGTTTATGCTAGGAATTTAGTGGTAAAAATGCGGGCTTCCAGAAAATAATGAATATGCAATCTTTGTAACAAGAGAGGGAAATTGGTTTTACTTGCTATGCTGAAATTTTCAGATGTTAGAAGTTGGTAAATGGAAATAGAGCTCTGTATTTTTCATTTGATTCCAACGCATGCTTATTATTTAATAGAATTTTCTATATAGGCATGCTGTATATCTTATTACTAGAGAATGGGAGCATATGCTGCATTTTGCAGTTCAAGTATTATACACACTTAATTTTAGAATAAGCAAGTAAATGCAGAGTAAATATGGTCATACTGTTGTACAGTACCTTACCAAACCATTTTTTCTTAACCCTGAAAAATGGTTTATGATTTGATCTGTTGGCATGTGGTAACCAGTGCTATTCATGTGAAAGGAAATGAGAGCAAACGGACAGGAAGACGTAGGCCAGCGTTCTGCAGTGCAGTTGCTGCCTCGTGTATTCATAGAGGTATGTAGCACTAATGCAGGCAAATAAAAACTCTAAGATAGCTAACAAACAGTAGGTGTACAATAGCAAATGATAAAATTGAGTAAGAAAGCATCATCTATTCAGGAAAGCAATATGTTCTTCAAAATAGTATAGCAGTCAGATTGGGGTGGGGAGACATCAGAGCAGTAATGGACAAGGTCACTTAAGAATCTTGATGGAAAGTATAATAATGGGGTTATAAAATTTCCTATCTCAAAAGAATTTTAGGTTAAGTCCTAAGGACTTCATTCTTATGTGCAAAAATCTCTTTTAGCCAAACATCAAAGTCTATGGATCATTTTATTTCCACTTGTGAGAGTGGAGGAGGTTATGCTTAGATACCAGTCCTTTGCCCTTGCGCCTTGAGGCTCCAGCTCTGCATCCTTGATCACCTAGGACTTCAGATGGACAAAAGCATGATTGGATTTGTCTGGCTGAGTTTTGTTCATTTTTCCATAATTTCATTCATTTCAGTAAAATACAAAAGTAGAGCTAATTGTGACAGAATAAATATGCAAACATAGAAGCAGGTATTTTGTTCTAATTTGAAAAAAAAAAAGAAAGAAGATGAGTTGTGAACTGGCTAGCTACAGGGTAGATCCTTCTGGGCACAAGGAAGCAATGCCATTACAGGTGCAAGCTTGCTTCAACTGGGAAATATTTATTGCATAAGTAAGTCCTGACCGTGTGGAAAGCATGAGAGCCTGCACAATAGTTGAGTGCTGAAGGAAGGACTACGTTGAGTGTGCTGTCTTTCCTCCAAATTTCCTGCTTCCTTACTGCCTGGAGCCCCTTGAATCAAAATTAGGTCAAAGCAGCCTAAGGTTGCTTTTAAGTTCCCATGTGACCTAAAGAGGCATTCAGACTGTGCTGTAATATATGGATCCATGATTGCTTTCTACTTTGTTTCAGTCAAGCACAGCTCTCAAGAAATAAAGCACCTACAACATAATAACTTGTAATGGCATTTTGCCTGGGGATTTACCTCAGCTCTCAGTATTTCAGCTTGAGAAATGTGTACTGGCTGTATATGTTTATATAACATGCTTTGAAAATCTCTGAAGAGGAATTATCAAAATATAAGTGAACTGCTGCTGTGTTGGAAACACTTCTGTAGATTCTGCTGTGTACCAGTGGAGGGCCATCACAAAGTATAAAGCGAAGTGGTTTGTCTCCAAGATATACGTCAAAGCAGAAGCTGCCCTTTTGGCATCTTTTCCAAAGTACCTCTTAAAGCTGGATTTTTGAAAGCACTTGACTTCAGCTCACTGCTAATGCTATTTAAGTTCATGGGAACAAGACCAGGCCAACAGTGAACTCTTCTGAAGGGTTATTCACCTCCACATCCCCAGCTTCTAGCATTGTGTTACAGAGAGAAGTCTTAAGAGGAGTGTTAGGCAGCTGTTAGTTCTGCTATGTCCTGAGTTCTTTTAGAACTTTAATAATAGATACCTATAATTCACTCTGAACTCTGCTGTTGTTCATAAACCATTTAAGCTGTGCTCTAGCAGTTTATGCCATTTCTGAACTCGGTGAATTACAACCTTTCCTCAGTTAGCAAGGTGGCTGGTAGCTAGTCTTTTCAGTCTGTTTCATAAAATTTTATATTTAATAGGGTTTAAGCAGATTTTTTTACTAACTGGTGGAAGAAAATACACCCCAACCCAAACTTCCAAAAACTTCAGTATCATTTGAATTTCCTGTGATCACTGTATAAACTATGTTGGGGTTTTTTTGCATAAATTGAAAGAGGGAACAAAGTACTGTTGTAGCAATTTTTCATTCTTAAGAGGAGAGAAAAAGGAAGAGTAAGAAGAGAGAGTTTCTCAAACTTTATGACATTCTGCAAATCTCACAAGTGAACAACTGAATACCTTTTCTACTTGAAGACCAACTGGCTCTTGCCTCATCTCTCATGTTTTTACATTTGCCTGTAACGGGATCCTTATGAATGATGTAGGGCGCAGCTCTTACTGTTTTTTGGACCAGGTTCATATATTGTGCCTTCTTTTTTTTTCCAGCTGCTTTAACTGATCAGCTACCAGCATATAAAATAGTGATGAAGAAAAGAATCCTTTTGTTGCTCTGATCGCTCCCTCCACCTACCTTCGTATCATCAGTAGCATGTTTTTGGTTTAATGTCCCCCTGTTTTTCCTGTGCTAGCGCTCACTCGCTCATGCTCTGTCAGGCATGCTTTCTCTCTCTCTCTTTTTCTGAATTCCATCTCCCACAGTTCCATATAAAATCATAAATGCAGCAAGAAGAGTTTAGATACCTAATTAAGATTCTCTTCCTTAGCACATTCGTCTTCTAAGACTCACTGGTTTTCTTTCTCCTTTGGCCCAGGTACCGTTTTGAATACAGTCAGAGCTTCCCAAGGAGTTTTATAGAAATTTCCATGTATAAGGACCAGTGTCTAGTCTCTGTCAGTTTAAATAAATTAGACTTTTAAATTTACAATATTACCATTTATTTTTAATATGTAAGATAGTCTGCTTTGTGAAGGCGAAAACTGCAGCTTTTAATTACTTAGTATTTGTTTAATTTCCTAGTAATCACTACAGCAAATTCTGATGGATCGTAGCATGCTTACTTTCATGTTTTACCTTATTTCTTACGTTTGAGTTAGGAATGTATTATTTTGCCTTTTGCTTTGTCATTCTGGAGCTCTCAACCATGTGGTGATCTTGGCAGGGCTTTTAAAAAACGAGCATTGTCTTGTACGGAAGATAGACTTGTACAGTATCACCACTTCTTGGGAAATATGTAAAATAATGGCATGAAATAAAGTTCTTTGGCAGGGTTCTGTTCCACAGCTGTTAGAAATGTGAAATGAGGACCTGCTATGGTCGGAGTGTATGTAAACTCAGTGCAAAGGGCAGAGTCTGGGAGCCAGTTTCTAAAATTCAGTCAGACACTTGAGTGTGCTTAAAATAATTCAAGGAAAAGGCACAAAACTAAAATTAAAACCAAACCAACAAACACAAAAAAACCCACCAAAAACCCAAAGCACAAAAAAACCCCATCACTGGAGGCAGTAATAGGAAAGCCTGGAACCAAACTTGGTGAAGTTGGTAGTACTGTGAGGCCAGTGCTGCATGCAACATTTCCGGTAGGAAGTGGAGTGCATTGCCTGAAGGCACCCTTTTTAGCCCAGTTGTGTAAATGGCACCGTTAAGGTCATTAAGTGGCACTGTTAGGCTAGGGCTGTACATAGTCTTCTGATTTGAGTTGGTTTAGATACCTTTCCCCTGATAGAACACATACAGCGATGCCCAAGCCTATGGTTGAGACAGAGACTCTTCAGCACCTGAGTTAACATGGTAGAACAGTTTGGCTGCTTTAATTGGTGTGAAAAGCAAAGTGGAAGTTATTTAGGGTTGATACGTAAAGAGCTGCACTTGTTTTACAACGAGCACTGATAGAGTTGTTTGAATAAATGTCTTTAGGGTTACTGTAAAATATGTGAAGAAATGTAGGAAAAAAGAATTGAAAAGCTTTCTTTGGTCATAGAGGTAACATTTGGCTAAGGAAAAACAACTAGGGAGCAAAGCAAAACAAGACCATTTTCAAATTATGTAGTTGTTTTGTAATATAACTCTGACTTTCATAATATTTTATGAGATCTTTACTGGAAGATGCTTCCATTAAGCAGCAATGATGCATGTCAAGTCAATATTTGTGAACTATGAGAAAGAAAGATGTGAAAATGGGATCTGTCAATGTGCTTTTTAAAACCCCCATGGAATCAGACTGAAAGTTGTAATTAACACAAGTTGGAGGCCACTGTTGTTTAAGAAGACATTGAAAGGTAACAGGAGTACCTCCCCCGGCAGTGGCTGGCATTATCAGAGGAGCCAGCAGTTGTCAGAAATATAAATATGTAAATAAGAACGAGACAACAAATCAGTATGATGTGCTGGGAATTGACCTGTCTTCAGGAAAATGGTTTACCACATTCCTGGTGGTACCTGGTGACTGTAAATCACAGTGGTATTCTGAGAAGCTGCTCTGCTGAATGTATCCCAGAATATATTCCCAACATGGCCTGGGAAAGTGTGAGTAACATGTAGCTGAAACCGCAGGAAGAAGGAAAAGTTGTTCTGAGGATGAGATCCTGTCCAGAAAGGTCTTGAGCAATCCACAGTCGTGTAGTATGTGAATCTTGGGGTATATTGAGATAAAACGGAAAAGTCATAGAACATCCCAGAATTGTTTGGTACTGACCACTTGGGAGAAAGTAAATTTTATTTGGAAAGTAGGAAAGACATCATTGTTCTGAACTTCTGCTTTGTGTTATGAACTTATCCTGAAACTTTACAGTGCTTGGTATCTGATACTTGTTAGGTATCACAGAGCTGATCTGGGGATTTGGCAAGGCAAAATCCCCATCAGCTTTAAGAAGTCAGCTTGTAGATGAGCATGGCACTGTTACCATTTTAATACAGGGGTTTTGAGATATTGCAGCAATAGAGAAGAGAGATCTGAAAGTCCCTTACAATACTGTTAGAAAAAAAAAATTAATTCAGATTTCTGGCTAACAGAACACTTCAGAAGCCATTACAGATCACTTAGGAGGAAATGGCTGTGTCTGATTACTCAGGAATGAAAAGGAATTATGTTAATTTGAAAACATTATTAATGATAATTAAGTTGCATTCCAGTGTCTGAAATTAACGATAATCTGAGTTGGAGAAATTGAAGTGGTTATAGAAGCAACTGTAGAAGGTCTGAATAATTACAGCTTTCAAAAGCACAAAGTAGAAAGGGGAAGGCGACTGTATTGTTGGTAAAATGATATTGGCAAATTGAGACTTAATAACATCAAACAGGAACAGCTACTTTCTTTGTTATCCTGCTGGAATCAGGTTGTTTTAAATGAATATCATACTCTCAGATCTTAATAGCTGCCACTTCAAATTTAGCTGAGAGTTAGGAATATGGCTTAGAAATGACTACACTAGTATTCGCTGTTAATGCCTATTCATAGACTTGAAGGAGACTTCTCAGTAAATCTTTTGCATGCCCTTTTTAAATCTTTCCATATTGTGAGGTGGCATTGTGTTTTCAAAAACCTGTTGTTTCATTTAATGTTCTAGTTTAGAAAACTTAAGGTACTTTTATGAAATAAAAGACGACTGTGGTGGCAGGTATGATAAATGAAACTGCAGTTCAAGTAACAAAGCTGGTTAGTCATGTGGTGTCATTACTGCTGTATGTGCCTTAGCCCCTCACGGGCAGCAGTGAAGGGATAATGCACAGCAAGTGCCCTTAAATATTTGAGGTATAGAGGACAGTAGCTATTGTAAGGGTAATCCAAATTGCACAACTTCGGGCATCCGCCACAGGCATGAGGGTGATCTCATACATCTGTGGGGTGATAGACATGCTACGGTAGTTGTTCAGTCTTAGGTGATCATTACAATTATTTGAAATGTGTATTAAAAAACATTAGTAAATGTTATTACTACAATAGTGATTAAAAAACCCTTACGTTGCACTCGGTATGGACTGAATTTCAGGATGTTGAGGTTTACTGGAAGAAAAAAATCACATGCTCAGTTGAAGGTTTATTAGCTGCGAAGAGTAAATTACTTGGTAGAAACAGGGCTTTAGTAATCAGATCTCTGTTCCTTGAGGAAACAGGGCTAAAGCTGGTTTAAACTGTATTTTGCTCCTCCTTGACTGTAGCTAAAAGGTGTCCAGCACAGCTTATGTGTCGGTTACACGAGCTGCAGTAACTGAAAGGCTGGTGCCTTCAGGACTGCTTTGTAGGCTTGTACCTTACACTCAGTATGAAACTTGCAGTTGGCAGCTTGGGATGCAATCTGAGCTTGATGTGACTTAAGCAAAGCCAAATAAAAGGGTTGAGAATAAAAAACTTAAGATACAGGATTATTTTTTCAAAGTAGTTTGCATTAGGTTTAATTATATAATTGATTATTTATAAGTTACTCCTTTAATCCCTTTTACTTAAAGATCTGTTTCATCTTGTTGGAGCTGACTCTTTGAAATTCATGCTCAGAAATACAGCTCTGTCTAATTCTCTGCTGATTTCTTGGAATTAATGTGATTTTTTTTTTTTTTTTTTTTTTTTTTTGGCAAAGGAATAGGCTTAAGGCAACCTACTGCATTGAGGGAATGAATGGTTGTGCTACACTTAGGCATTCACAAGTTTCCTGTCAGTAAGCGGCAGCTCATTCTCAAAGTACAGTTTCAGGCTGATGTTGGGAAGAGGGAGGAAGTGTGGATGCATGGAGGTTTGTTTTTCTCCTGCTTTCCCGCAGTCAGTGTTTCTTTTGTGGTTCTATTCCTGTTGTAATCGTAGATGGCTGATTACGATGATACTTCATTTTCTTACGAAATACCATATAAGCAACCAGGTTGAAGTAGATGCAGTACAGAAATTGTGAATGGAGTATTTACTGGAAGCAGCAATCAGAATGGATATAAAAATCTGGGAACATTAATACAGGACTGAATTGCTTATCTTTATTTAAGAATTGCAGATAGCTAATTGAGCATAAAAACATGATTATGAAGCATGGGTGGTAACTTAAGGTGTACTGATTCCCCTTATTGTGAATAACTGTCTCCCTGAACTGTTTATGAGAAGAAACCTCCCAATGTACTGTGTTGAGTGGCTGGATAAAACAAAATCACATTTGCTCCACGGAGTAGCATATTGCTTCCCAGAAGAAAAAAATGTCCTATTGTGTAATTTACCTTCCTCTGATTTTTTTAGTGTTTCTGCAACTTTCCTGTCTGCAAGGATGAAAATGGATATAATCAGATCTACTTATGCGCTGTGCTTTGAGCCCCGCCCCTTGCAGAAAATTCTCAGTTCAGAATGTTTTGTAGGTATTACGTTTGTTTGCGGTGTAAAATCCGTCAGTTTTCTGCCACAGTCAGAGGTATGCCATTCAGAGTAGCCTCAGTCACTAAGTCAAACAAGTTTTATAAAGCTGTTTATAATTTGTATCATGCAGCTAAGCAAAGAATAATTAGGTATTTGACCACCTAGTGGCAGCAGTGGTTTTGAATCCACCTGAACTACTTAGTCATCAGCAATAAAGATCTTCTCTTGCTCTCATCCCACTTAGGAGTTTAACAGTGTTTGCTGTCATGGCCAGCTTCAGTTTGGTCAGAATGTGTGAAGATGGTCAAGCTGAGAAAATTACAGATCTATTAAAAGTAACAGGCTGAGATGCATGGGATTTGATGTGTGTACCACAGTCCTGCTGAGCCAGTGTAGTACACTCGATTTACGTGTAGCCAGCAAATTCATAATCTGAGCACATCAAGGATACTGTATCACTTCCACTTTCCATTCAGTGTGTCCAGACACTGCCTGAATATTTTGATTGTTTCATTAAAACGAACGAGTATGAAATGTGAAATCAGTATCCCAGTCAAGTTTTTGATAGCATGCTGCATCTGGAGCTTTTTTTGTATTTAGGGTTTTACCTACTTCAAATGTAGGGGTTATGGTTGTTTCTGACTTTGGTTTGGATTCTGAACTCCCCCCAAACCTCAACTCCTACACATCTCTCTTCTAAAGTTCAAAAAATTGCTTCAGTTGTGGTTTTAATTGAAGTGATGCTTGCTTAAGAGTGTGGGATGGTTACTGGGAGGGGTGAGCCGGGAGGTAAATCACTAGGTACTGGAAACATTTGTGTGTCTAGTTATGAAACCATTGCTAATTAAGCTAATAAAATCTTACAGTCTCTTCCTTCCCTCTGTCCTTTTAGTCTGTGGCTGTTCTTCATAATGCATACTCTGTAAATATCCAAAATGTTTATTGATCACCACTAACAAACTATTCTAATTAACAGTGAAATGAATTAAATAAGTACATGGAAAACAAATCTGTCTGGCTCTAGAAAATAAAACAAATATTTGGTAGTTTGTGAATTTGTGATTGCATTGTAAAACCCACATGAATAGAAAGTGGTTTTAGAAACATTTGAATCTCATTACCAAAGTATAACATTTTTACATATTAAGGTTATCAAAATTTATCTTGAGGAAAATGAATCTTTAAAAAGTACTTAGTTTGCAAGGAAGGTTAATGTAGAATTATGGTGTTCTGTAATCAACAAAGAGCAAGTATCCTAGCTACTAGATACAGGTCTAGAGAAGTGAAGGGACAGGAAAATGGATTAGGAATGAAATGATTCTTGCAGAACCACATAATGTACACTGAAGAAATACATCTATAGAGAAGGGTCAAAAATCTAGGAGGAGGAATGTTCTTAGAGTGGGGGCAGGGGGTGGCGGTTGACTGAACTTTGAAGGCAACAGCATGTCCATACTTATCAGAACCTGTGCCTGATACACAATTTCAGTTCTCAGGTGGGGAGTTGGAACATAACACGTTTTGTAATGCAAAGCCAAGGTTGGAATTGTCTCTTGCTTTCACTTGTTTAGATTTAATTCAGGAGTTCAGTCATAACCTATACTGGGGAGGGAAAGATCTCATATCTCGTTGTGCCACATGTAATTACAAGAGGATCTGAACAAGGCTTTGTATCTAGCGTTCCATGTTTCAGTGCAACTTTCGGAATCCCAAGAAACTGAGAAAATTATGTCTAGACGAAACAGAAATACAACAGCTACTAGCAGGCAGAAGAACGTTTAAATTCAGTGCAGTTAGTGATTGCCACGGAGCTTTTAGCTGGTATAAGTTTATGTAAGTATTCACATTTTTCTCTAAGTTGAATTTGGTTAAAAAATGGTGTGGTGCAATAAGTACAGCCAGACTGTCAGTGGGTAGTTACCTCAATTTCAAGTTGCGTTTTTAACATACCTCATTCTTGCTCCAGTATAATCTAAATTTAGCTGTGTAAGATTTAGCAGAAGGGAGAGAATTCTTGTGATCTGATACAGTGTTCATGGTCTGACACGGCCTCTAGTCAAACGCAGCACGTTGGAAAAACTCAAAGAATGCTAACAGAAGATTCAAACAGGCATGAGTAAGACCTTTGTAAGATTTCTTTGGCGAGTTACTTTCTCTTTCTGCAGTTCTCTGATGTTTTTCTTTAGTGTAAGGGACTTCTGCTACTGTAAAGAGTGGTGAAGAAATACAGCTGAAATGGAAAGCACTTCACCTGAAGAACAACAAAAAAGAGATAATTGGATGGAATTTAAGGGATCTTGAGGAGTGAGCCATGTGCTACATTAGCTTGAGGGTTTTGTGGTTTTTTTTTTGTTTAGGATAGATTTTATATTCCAAAGCTGCATTAATTTTAGTCATTGAGTTAAAAGTTCAGGCATAGCCTGGCTGAGGCTGATACAATGCTTTTAATTTTGCCCTTTGATTAGTTCAGTATCCAGTGTTCCTCTTTCTGAAGCAATTTTTCCATTGAATCAGTGTTAGTAATTGCTGGGACAGCTGTGTTAATTGATACTAGCATTAATTTCTGTGACATGCTTACAAGTTTTGCTCTACTTAGTATTTCATTCTGCTTTGAGTTCTTAGTTCCAATATTAGGGTTTTTTTTCCCCAGTGTTGACTCATTCCTTTGTTTCAACTTACTATGTTCTTCCAGTCTTGCTTCACTCTGTTGCTCATAATCATAACTCATTTTCTCTGAATGAATAAATGGCTCCAAGGGACGGGCATTTCTAATAGAGGACATTTCAGAAGTTCAGATTAATGATTCATGAGTGTGCAGGTGAATGCCAAATTGCCAGGGTGCTGCTCCAGCATTTTGCTGCTCTGGTGGAATATAGGTTTCAAACACATGGGCCCAATACTTCCAGCAATATGACTTCATGAGGCCATTTTATTACCTTATCCATTCCTATTTCTGTAAAGTGGCAAAAGCAATATTATTTTTTCAAATTATTTCTGATTTTTTTTTAACTGAGTAATTATTACTTAATGGTTATCAGATAATTTAGAAGTCAGTGTTTTCAGGAGAGGCCTACTTGCAGAGTATCACTAGTAAATGCTATAAACCATGCTATAATGGAATACAAGACCTTATTGGAAAAAACAGAACTCTCGTGGAATTCAAACAGATGTCTGCTAGCTGAGATCTGTAGCATGGGTGTGTACAGACTTTATGCAATGAATTGTGGGTGAATGTGAATTAGGGGTGCGTGATCAGTTTTAATCTGTCATAGCATTTGTTGATAGAACTGAAGACAGAGGCCTGTATTCTGGTATCTCCACATTAGAGGTTCTTATTGAACCTTGTCACAGAACGACAGCCTCATTGTCTCTCCCTTAGAACTTGCCATTGGAATAATGGGAAACGGTGGATTCCCCAACGCTGGACAGAGTGCTGGGCCATCTTGTCTAGACCATGCTTTAGCTAAGAAAGGTTGGACCAGATGATCCTTAAGGTCCCTTCCAACCTTGGATTCTGTGATTCCGTTACGATTCTCTGCTTTTCCACAATTATATTACGGGTCAGCAGTGACCTGGTAATGCTGAACGTAATTTTCTGTGATGATCTGGTATGTGCACGTACCTTGACCATTTCAGTAGCTACATCTTAATTCAGTTGTGATTTTTATGTTGAAGTTTTTACAGGATCCATGCTTGTAAGATGAATTCTTTCTTACGTTCCTTCATGAGGAAGAATCTGGCAATTAGATGGTCAGATAAATTTCTGATGTTGAATGGGACATTGTATAGCTTGTGATTTGAGACACTTCGGACACTATTATTGTGCATATAAGTTAAGCTCCAGTTTACCAATACAGTAGCTCATGAATTTTAAGATTGCATTTAAGTGCTTGTGCAAATAGGAGCAGAATGGATTAAAGCTCTCTTTTTTTTTTTTTTTTGAGCGGAGATACATGTTTTTCAAACTCAAATCCCTTAATCAAGAAAGTATACTCCTGACTTAATAGCTGCTTAATAAGTGAAGCTGCTCAAATTGGTGGAATCTACATGTAAGAACAGCCTCACCTGAAACTGAAGTTGGTGTTATGGAAGGGAAAAGGAATGTTAGCTGGTGTGCTACATTTGTACTTTCATTTTTCCTGTTTTGTATTATTGCCTGAAGTTGTACCCCTACTATGAAAGGGGATAACAGCAGAAATTTTAGATAATTGACTGGTTAGAGAAGTTTTGTTTTCTGAAAAACCTCCCCTCTTTCCATAATAAGGTGGTTTTCATCCCTTCATTATTTGCTGATTCCTGTTAAGTTCTGAGGACTCTGAACTGTCCTCAGTGTATCATATCTGTAATTCTCAGAAGATTTTCTGGTTCCATTATATTTTGTTATTTTGCTCGATTAGGACCAATACATGTAATTTATTGCATTATTGGTACTGTCTTTAAGCTATTTTCATCAGTTTTTCCTTGTCATTTATGTTGCTAAACTTCTCTTTTTCTGTTGAGAGTTGACCCTCAGATAGGAAACCACGACAGGTCCACCCAGGCACCATTGCAACAACCAGTCTGACTAAATAATTCTAGGATGCATCTTTCCTACTTACTTTTTGTTGCACAGTTATTATTATAATATATTTTATTATTTTAATCTATTTTAATTTGTTGTCTTTATTTTAATATGGGATTATTATAACATTTTGGTTTTGGAAGGCCACTGATGAGACAGAGCATGCTGGCACTGTAGCATATTTAAGAACACAGCATAGAGAGTTTCAGTCTTTTATAATTAGTCAAAGTTAATGAAGTTGATGGAGTATCTTGTGTTCAAGTGTTTGGCATTTTGACTTGACTTGCCCATGCACATGATTTGATTAAGGTATGTTCTTGCTGAGAATCCCATCTGTAAATCTTCTGTTCTTACACACCTTGTAGTGTGCTGTGGCCAGTGTTCTGAGGAGGCCAGAAATAAAGTTCTGAATCTTGAACTTCAAGTGAACTAGAGCTTTAGTGTTGTGTAAAGTATGACAAATTGTGTCTTTAGGAAGAGGGTTAAATGGTCTGTATAAACAATCTCTCTCGACAGAAACAGGAACTTCTCCCATGAAGACCTAATTTCCCTGTTTTAAATATCACTTTAAAGGAAAATGTGTTAACATGTTCGTTAAAGAACATTTAATCTTCTGGAGGGTTCAGAATTGTATTTTTCTGAAGGTTCATTTTATGCTGCTTCATGTAATAACACAGGTTTTGCTATGAAATCCATTTTTTTTCCTTACTGCCTCTTGTTCTTCTGTTCTGATAGTCTATATATCCATGTAGGCTACAGAGGAAGAGAGGACGTCACCGAGTTTTTTGCTTTGGTAAGCTATTTTCGTAATGACTTGGTTCAGTTTCTCATTCTGAAACAGCTCACTGTCATCAGTTTCAAAGTCATTTAATAGCTACACTACATCTAAATCAAAAGCGATGTTCATATTTCTGCTTGATAGTTGTACAGGTCTTGAGTCAGCATCGGTTGTGGATGAAAGCACGCATGGTGTATAGTGGCTTGAACTCACCTAGGAAACAGTTAACTGCCTTCACTTAGGGTAAAGGACAGCAGCTTTATTTTTCTCAGCCTGCTCGAGGCCAGTGAGGTGTCAGCATTTAACTGTTAGAATCTTGATTTTAAAATTTGGTATAGAGTTTAGTAATCAGTAAAAGCATCCAGTAAAGCATTTAAACCTGCACCTCTGTGAAAATGTGTAATATTATACTGCCTGTATTATTCAGTGTAAACAGTAATACCAGTAATTTGGGAACAGAAGGGTAAGATTATGAAAGGAGAAGGCAGTGATATGAACGGTGAAGACGTAAATAAGGAAAGAAGAAAGAGCAGGGTACTAGCAGGGGTAGGAAGCAAATAACTGGAGGAAGTTGCACATCAGGGGAGGAGGTGAGGACAGAAAAAATAAATAAGAAGTGGTGTAGGGTTATGAAAGAGGGCATGGAAAGGAGGTAGTAAAGGGAAAGCTTGATCATCAGTAAAACCTGAAGAGATGAAATCAGGGCCAGATGCTTCACTAAACTAAGTGAAAACAGTTTAGTTGTGCATTATGTGAAAAGAGTAGTGGGCCTGTGCAAGCTGTGTGACCTTTCTCTGCTGTAATTTATGTTAAGACGCCTCTTGAACTGATTTGGTCTCAGGAGCTGATAAATCAGACACAGTATAGAGAACAGGCCATTAGCTAAGAGAACCAGTGGCTTTCTGTGTCTGGAGGCAAGTGGAGTCCCTACTCAGCACCTTAGGAGAAGTCAGGAATTTCTCTTTTTCTGCTTCTCCTTTTCCCTTATTTCCTTCCCCCCTCTATAGTTTTTGGCTTATTTTCAGTTTGTTAAGAGCACAGTGCTGTGTGAGGAATTCAGAGTTATTAGCTGCCTAGCCTCATGTCATGTTGCAACCCAAATTATTATCAGTTTATTAGCTGATCCTGGACCCCTCTCTTTGCTGTCTAATTTTGATGGGTTTGTGTATTAAGTCTATTCTTAATCTTCAGTTTGCCATGTTTGTTTTTTCTATCCTTTCTTTTCCCCTTTAATGGAGGTGTTGAGCTTTATGCCTCAGTCTGGTTTCTGACATAATGTAAAGTTTGTCAGAGTTCAGTGCTGAGGCGATCTTACATTAAGAACATATAAGAATGAAAAAAAAAAAACCAAAAACACCCACCAAAAAACCCCAACCAAACCTGTTTAGAGACATGTCATGAAAACAGGAGGTGAAATGGGATCCAGAGCCATCCAGAGGCTGGGCAAGTAATTTTTATGGCAGTGATGTTTGAGAGTAATGAGTCTGATAAAAAATAATTACCTTTTGCTATTGCTTTGTAAATATTCACAACTGCACCACTCTACTCCAGGGCTGGATTATGATGGATAATCTAATCATAAATTGAAGCACACAGGATTAAGTTAAATTAGAGCATGTGAAGCGTTGCACAGATCAGGAGGACAGTTTAAAGTGCTGAGAAGACTACCCCCAGACTTTTGTTACATTGTCTGTTGAGAAATGAGGGAATGGTCTAGCAAGGAGGAATAAAGGTGATACATCCTGAATCTGTTTAATTAGAAAAATAAGTTATGGGTAAGAGAAAGAAAGAATAATTGTACTTCTGTGGATGTACAAGCATATTTGTTTCATTTGCAGTAGTCACAATGGGGACAAAATGGGAGAGATGGTATAGTTAAGGTGTCTGACAATTTTAATACACACATTACTGATTATTGTGCTGGGCAGAGCTTAGTGGCACACGAGGTCCTTGAGATAATTTTCTCATTCCTATTAGATTACTGGTTCAATGATTGGCCTTGAGCAGCTGCTAAAACTTTGTTTTATCTTCAGTTCAGTTTAAAACACTATAGTCCTAGGCTGACCTTGCAGATATCACTGTAAGTCCCTGGAAAGAATGGTAGGGGAAAGTTACAGTAAGAATAAAGAGTCGAGTCACCTAGGATTTCAGTCTTTTACATGTGTGCTGCCTTTTTTTTCATAATGTGAAACCACTTCTTAACTTAGATTGATATTATGGGGTGTCTTTATTAATACTGATAGGTTTTAAACCATTCCATAGACACTTGTACCAGGCAAAAGTAGAATACTTGAGCATTTTGCAATTACTTGAAAGATAAATCACAGTTCAGACTGTATTTTACTTCAGTGAATTTTTTTCTTAATTCATGTTTGTATCAATTTTTTTTTTAAATATACAGGACCTTTCATCTTCATCACTTATCTCTTGAGGGTGTACTTCTACTCATCTTTTCACTTGTGTGCTCTCCAATGTAATTTTTAGATTAGGTAGTGCAACATAAATCACTTGAAAATGCGAACAGATTAGACAATTCATTAATAACTTGGAAGGTAAAGAAAGAGGAAAAAACATTTCTTCTGTGACATGGCACTTTGTTTTGTGTAATGTTTTACACAAAATCTCACTGATGCTGAACTGCTGAGCCAGAGTCAAATAAGATGTCTTTTCTTTTGTTGTGGTAGCAGTTGTGTGGTCTCTTGAAGTGAATGTACAGTGGGGTTGCTGCCAGACCGGACGCTCCTAGCCTTTTTGCTGCCTCTCTCCTGCTGATACTTTTGTGGTTGTGCCGTCAGACAGTTCAGGGGACTGATCTGGCTTTAAATCATCGTGCACCACAGATCCAACCCACCAGACCTCTAGAGTACAATCAGAGTAGGAAGCTGAGAATAAGACTGCCTCATTTGGCAGCAGCCCAAATTTATGTTGGTTAAACAAGATCATGAGTCAGCTGAGTTATTTATTTAAGGCTTTAAATAATGTTTCATGTGCTTTATTTTAGCTATATCTAGAATCCTATTAAAAGTGATGAGCTTGTTTACATCTCGAGTTTACACACACGTAAGTGTGTGCCGCATGGAGGCTTTACGTTGGTAATCTGGGAATTTTAATAAAACTTTTTCAGATCTGTTTAGAACTAAATGGATATCAAGCTTTGAAAGGTAGAACAGGTCACTCACAAGATCTTGCTTTGATCTTGTTTGGTTGCTGATGTGTGGTGGTTGTGTGCGCCAATCCCAGTCCTCCACAGCTGCATGAAAGAAAGTGCTTTTTGGGCAGAGCTAGACCAGTAAAGGTACATTCTCTAATTTTCTCTTATTCTGTAGTCCCATGTAAGCTGTTACAAGTTTTCACGGAAAATGCTGGTGGTGTTGGTGCAGTAGAAATCATAAGGTGTAGGTATGACCATCTTTAATAACAGTGAAGTATGAGGAAAGCAAAAGTCCACTGTCTACTACTTTGTCCTAGCATCAATAAGACAAATGACATCGTGAGGCCTGAAGCTGTAGAGGCAGCCTTTTCCCTTACACTGTTTTTCCGAACATTAACTTTGCAAGTTATCTAACATACTCGTCCTCGCTTCATGAGTATGTTTGAGAACCACCAGATACTGGATTGATCATGGATACCAATACCGATCATGGATTGATCTCAGTGTCCTGGGAGATTTTTCAGGACAGTGCTTTGCCCTGTACTTTCCCCTGAATGTGTTTTGTTCTGTATCCTTTCAAGCCGTGAACCTAGGAACAGGCAGATGGTCATCCTGTATGAGAAGACTAGTCGCTCTTGTTACAGTAGTAATAAACCCAATAAATCATTATTCTGTTAACAGTTATGTTCTGTGCTTATTTTTGTTGTGCAGACCCCTCCTATTTCCGTAACAGATCCTAGCTATGTTTAGATAGGCATCTTAAAACTATGAATGCCCATCTGTTTGTATCCATACATAACCTTTCCTGTTTAAAAGCTCCAATTTGAGTAATGAGCACAACTATCGCCTGTCAAATACCATTTTTGCCTAATTTCCACACAGCATAGTCAAAGAACCTACTCTTCAGCAACATGTGATGTAAAGAAATCAAAAAGCCACAGAAACACTGATATATTATAGGAATAGGGCAAAAAAGATCAAGGGTACTGCCAGTATGCTAGATCCTGTTCTTCTAATAGGGAATATGTGTTTTTACTCTAAGGGCAACAAATTGAATAATCTTTTGTTTATACAAATTGTAACAAAAGATACTGAAAAAGCCTGCATAATTGTGATGCTGTCAATTTGTTATGGAACACTTGGATATCAAATTTAGGGATGAAAATTCAGCATATGAAATACAATTGTATGGTGTTAATAAATGCAGAGCTGCCTAATCCTCTCTCATTAGCTGTGACAACAGGCTTGATAGGGATGTCAGTTCAGGAAACTGCACTGCGGTACAGTAGGTTAGTCCGTTACTGTGCAGACAGGCTGCCTTCTCACAGCAGAGGCCCTCATGAACCTTTGTGCATTATGCCCCTGGAAGTAAGTTGATTTCTCTTAGAATTAAAGTGCCTGTGACTCTGGAAGGAAGATACTTATTCATTCCCACAGAAAGTTTAGCAAAAAGAGTATTTCCAGCAAAAGAGGTAAGTGACCGTCTGAGGATCCTTTTGTGCAAAATCCCAAGGGAATACTTTCCAGGAAGCCATTTTAAGTTCTGTTAAACAAAAAATCCCACATTACCTAGCCTCCTCTTCCAAATTTAAAATGTTTGAAAAAGCAAAGACATTCCCCAAGTTAAACTGTGTAGAAAAATTTTGGCTGTTTACTTGTTTTCGTAAAATGTCTTTATAGATGAGGACTAATGAATTTGAAGATTGTGATTATGATAGCCGTTCTTGATAGCATGGATACACAAGATTATGCCAGTGTTTATTTAAGAAAATGTTTGCACAAATGCTTGGTTTTAAACTGTTAGGTTGATTTCAGTGGTGTTAGTTAAGTGTGCGTTTGCTTTCTTTCCTCTGTGGGAAGCGCTTTACCAAATCACAAATGTAGATATTATGCCACTGATGAAGGGCAAAGGTGCACTTAAGCATAGAAAGCAGCGTGGTTACAAAGCAAGTTCTGACAAGCAGAAAGAACAAAATCATTACTTTGAAATACTGTTTTGAAATAACTTTCAAGAGGGGTAAAGAGAGAATTTGCTTTCCCAAGATGTGTTCTGGAGGCAAACAGTTCACTGCAAACCATTTGCTATGCTGGTTTAAAGCTTTTATTTTGTCTGCAAACTGTTTCGCAGCAGACTTTGAATTTTACAGTTTTGTTCTCCTGAGTTACTCAGCAAATGCTTAGTGAGGACAAATTTCATCTTGTGGATTGTTTACTAATTGTGTTTTCCATATGTTTATATGTTCAGCTTTTCTGTTGAGCAATTTCATCACTTTCATCACATGCTTGAGGACTGTTTTTTCTGGAAATGATTATATGTGGGAAGTGCTGGGGAAAAATATGGAAGGACTAAATTCTTTACTTTTTCTGGGATTAAATTGTTGAGACCTTGAGTGCTAAGGATGTGATAGAACTTTGTTTCTTATATATTATGAAAAATGTCTCTCACTCTAAAAAGTGTTGTTACTAAAATCAAGTGGATGGTGTTAGCAGCTTTCGTCTGTATGTGGAGCTTGTGCTTCATCATATAGAAGTATTTGTTTACAAGAAATTATAGCCCACTACTGTGTCCACATACCAAGCACTCTGTTATTGGTGTGGAGCAGAGTTAGTGTCTTCAGATAACACATATATTATCTTTACCCTTTAACCTCCTGAGTTCAGTTTTCTCCTGTTCCTTTTCACTTACTTGGATTTGCAGTCTTTCTACTTCTCTACTGACATAGGTTCCCTGAGATGCTCTCAGCTTTTTGCCACCCTTCTCTCAGTACTCACATAGCCAGCCATGAGGGTGGCCAGCCAGGGTTCAAGTGTTGGTTTTTTACAAGCACTCTGTGTTATGTTGTTTGTTAATATATTGAATCACCTGCTCACAAACTAGAAAATCTCATCTCCAGTCACTACCTGGCTCTTGGAAAAGTAATTGAAGAGGGTTGGGTGATTAGACTGTCTCAGCATTTCAAGTGGGCAACATGTTGGTGAATATGATTTCTTGCTATAGCTCTGTTTTTTGGTTTTGAATATGCCTAGGGTATCTTCTAGGAAGCCAGTAAAAGATTTGAATTATGCCAATCATTGAAGTGAAATGTGAGTTTGAGATTATTAAGAGTTTTGGAAGCATTACCATTTTTGCACAGATGAAATCCGCAATACCTTTATGAAACCAGTCTTACAGCATAAGCCTGTGCAGTGTGAATGTTAAAATTGTAATGCTTATTGGTTTCCAAACAACAACATACGTTTTCTGACTCCTACTCTGTATTTATTTCTTTGTAATTGGGAAAAAAAGGAAGAGGAACTGCAGAACAGGACATGAGTCTAACAGTTTGTCACATAACATCTGAGCTTTTCTTTCCCAAATGAAGTCACTCACAAAAATCCATTGCCTTCCATATGAATAGAAGTCAGCTTTTGTGGAAAAAGGATGTCAAGGGAGGTCTGTCTCAAAGAATCTCACTGTAATTTTAAACATGAATCTTTTAACTATGGAGTGTTCTTCTAAATCAGCATTGCCTGGTCCTCTCTTGTAGTACAAAGAATACTCAAAAATATACACACAGTCTCATTTAATATTATAACAGAAATAACTATTGGAAACTATTGTTTTTCTAGAATAGAAAAGTATGGTTACTTGAACCCTTCAGGTTTCATGAACTCAAGCTTTTTCTGTTTCAAAACTGATAAGGTGCTTTAAGCTACTTAAGTTCCATGCATGAGAGAGGCTGACTGTAAGATCCTCCATAGGGAAGCAGCAGTACGACTGTGCTGAGAAATACTTGAGTCCTGCCTAAAGATGTACTTAAATAGCTGTGAGTGGTGTGATTAAGAGGACTTCATGTCAGCCCAGAATCTCTCTGCGCAGGTGGAAATAAAATTCATCTTCAATTTCTACGCAGAAAATGTAGGAAAAACTAAGGTCTGAGAGTACTGACTTATAAAAATAAAAAAAGAACTCAGAAAAGAGGCTCGTTGGGACATAGTACTACTTACGTATCTGTGATACATATATGAAAATAAAGGTTGAATGTCACCATGCTTTTAATCTAAGCCTAGGAAAAAGCTTCTTACTTAGTTAAAGAACTAGCATCTGCTCAAAGGGCCATTTAAATGTCTGCCCAAATTTGATCCATGTAAATCAGCAGAATGCAGCAGAGCTTCTGTAAGGCCCATAATGGCTCAAGGAGCTGAAGACTGACTACATCTTTTATTAACATCCATTGGTTCAATGTCTGACAGAAATGGCAGCCTCTAGAGAGAAGTCACTGATTCTATTGTGTCCTTTTCTTCCTCTTCTTAATGGCAGCCACTCATGATAAGCTTATAGGAGCTTGGTAAAATTTTAAGAAAGCATTTTGGTTAAAAATGTTTTTTTAAAATCAGTTTATTGACTCACTGTTTCAAAATTGTTTGAGGTGTTTTGTCCCATTTTTTAGCACATAGTATTTTTAACACATTGAGTGTTTTTCCAGGATGGTAAAACTTGACTTTCAGCTCTTCTTTATCTTGGCCATGTATAATTCACATAATTATTTTTTAATCTAAGCCTAGATTAATACAACTTTAAAATATAACTTTTCCTTGTATCTGCTGTTCTAAATGAAAACTCAGAACTATTGCTCCTTAATTGTGGATTTCTATAAGCAAAACTCTTGCCAGAAACTGTTTATTGGCAGGACCCACATTCTTTGTAGTCAGTATACTGTAGACTAACTTCTGTGGCAGTGCAGATGCAGGGAAAAGAAATAGTGCAGCAAATTAATGTAAAAATGAAAGCAGAATCATTTTTTTTTTTATTGACCTAAATTATGAAAAGGAAGATACAAGCAGAATATAATCTTTACATAACTTGTTTCGTTACTACATTCAGTTCAGTTTATGCTTCCTTAGAATTTTAATATGCTTCAGCATTTTTGGCTGACAGCAATAGCTTTCATGTAAAGACTATATGTAGTGAGATCCGAGTTTTGGGAATTCGGTGAAAGAACAGTTTTGAGATTCAGCAGCCCAACCCTGAGAGCACTTGGGATTGTTGGAAAATACTGCTAAAGGTTAAATATTAAAACTATCGTGTCTGTGTCTAGATGACTAGAAAGGAAGCTCTCCATATGGGTCTGAGTTGCTGCACAGTACTTTATTCATGTTCTGGAGGATGATGTAACAATAATTTACATGTAATCAATCTATTAAAATGTTTCCAAATATTTCTCTTAATTGTAATACTTAAATCTCTCCAAATTCTTTGTGCATTTCAGATTTCATGCATGCTTATATATATTCATACATGCGAACAGAGCAAATGCACTCGTACTTGGACATTCATGTTGAACTTCATACTTACGCAGCGATTTCTGTGGTTAGAGAATCATAGAAAAGGTGGGCGTTTTATGTGTGTGCAGCTAAATAGTTCCAGAGGCTCGTGGCAGAATGTAGTTTCAATGCCAGTAGCATTCACAAATATATTAGTTGCTGTTTATCACTACTGCTGCTGCTTCTTTATATATTTATTTCTGTAAAAATCTCTACACTATGCTAGTGAAGACCTTACGATGTCAGGATTACAGGGGACATTACTTTGGCACTAGAGTGCCAAGAGACGTGATTGAATTGTCATTTGGTGACTGACCTAAGCAGAGGAGTTTGTATTGGTTCCGCAAGATACCTAAAATAATTTGTCATCACATTTTATGTAACTCACCTCCTCTAAGTACATTAAATTGCTTTGTCCCTCAGGTCCCAAGCAGTGGGTCAAATGAATCAATTTTGTTCAGCTTGTTAAGTGCTATGAGGTGCCATATGCTAGTGAGGCATTTAGCTATTGACTCTGTGGAAATGCTGGATCTGTTGCCAGTGAGGAAGGGACAGCCATCATCCTCACTGCTTATATTATGTTTGCTCTGACTAATGGAGAATTAAAAAAAAAAAAAGCCACAAGACAAAGCGATAAGCACAGTAATGTGTTTCCTCTTCAGGGAGATGGGGTTTTTTTGCATCTTGAAAGGACTAAGGCCTAAGTGATACAAGCAGTCATTTGCTGAGTAAAACATTAATGCAAGCCATACAATTAGCTTGTTAATCATAGTTGTAACCCTTATTAAGATTAAAGGGCAAAGAAGATGATGTGCTCTCTATACTACTATACCGGACATTAATTTACCTGTCACTTACATTGTCATGACAGGTGATGATGTGCTAGTTGTAAGCAGTTGCCACTAAATTTATTTTTAGGGAAGATACAGCAAGGAAGTAAAGCAACAGAGTTTACAGCTGGTAAAAAGTGAAAACAGGGGTTGTCTAGCATTTATTCATAATTTGTCTGACATTACATCAAGAGCTGCCACATCAAAACATGCTTTAGCAAAAGTAGAGATCAATACAACTAGCCTTAAAATTGCATCAAATAAAAGGGAAGAAAAAAATAAAGGGCAGATAGGACATCTAAAACCTCAGAAGATCAACAAAAAGCTGCAACAGAGTATCAGATGGTAAGAAGACCTGAATATACAAAGATAAGCTTACACTGATGGCAACATCAGTTTGCTCCCTTTGAGTCACATAATTATGCAGCAGCCAAATGAACACATAAACAGAGAAAGGGAGGTAATGTACAGTGAGAACTCCTACTCAGCATTTTTTCAAATACAGCTCACCTCAGAATTCAACTTCCATCACTATTGAGGGATGGTTATGTCAAAAAAGCCAATTTTAGTGGTTTCAGTTTAGATCAGCAAACAGAAAAGAAGCAAGTTCTGTGCAATGCAACACAGATAATGGATTTTATCATTACTGGAAGCTTTATTGTGGCTGAGATAAGAGGTTGCTACTGTTAAGGAAAAACAGGCTAGGTATGGCAAGCCATGCGGCAGTGTAGCTTCTCAGCTGGCAACGTTTGACTTGGACAAGGAAGAGAAACATGTCCGGGAATTATTTTGTAGCTACTCTTCACAATCTAGTACAGCAATGTCAGAGGTATGGAAGGTGAGAAACTGACAGCCCAGAGGCGTTATTTCAGACTGAATGACAAAATGCCAGCTATCAGACAAAAGATAATAATGACATTTGTCTTTCAAGACATTATGTAAGAATGAAAAGATTCTTTTCAAAGTGATTTGCAGGAAGAACTCTCTATTAAAATTTATATGAAATACATAGAGGAAAATACTAGGTGATATGTGGGAGGAACAACATCAGCAACACACACAAAAATCCCAACCCCAAAACCAAACCACCAGGCATAACAAAGACAGCTTTGTGAATGCAGAATAAGGAAAGTTGGTACAATTGCCGTGGTAAACCATTCTTCACAAAAAAAACCCAAACCCATGCTCACCTGAAGTTGCTTCCCGTATGATCACTGAGAGAATCCACTTACCAGAATGTCTATGGTACTTGTGCTAGTCTTCCCAATATGTTTCTTGTCTGTCTTGTGATTAAGCCATAGGTGCGTTTCAAATCTCAGGTCAAGGAGAGGCTTCTGGAGAGGTGATAGTTGTTGTTGCTGATTCGTTTTGATTTAAAAAAATAACAAACAAACAAAAACCAAAACCAAATAAACTGAAGACATGTAATGAAAGTTGATTGTGTCCATCATTTAACTTCCTAAAGTTTAGGAAGTTTCCCTCATTTGTTCTGCACACATAAATGTCAAGGGGGAAAGAAAAGGTGGAATTTCTGGGAGGAACAATCCAAATGTTCAGAACATCTTCACAAAAACAAATACCTTGATTAGGGTGTGCTTGTAGCTCAGCTTTCTTCTTGGTCCAAATAAAACGGATAGCTTTATGAAACAAATGTGTTCTTAAAAATCAGTGTCTCATTTTGGCTTTGGCAATGTCTTCTTGCTGAAAAATCTGTACCGCTGGCAACTTTATCAAATGATGTTTTCTTTCATGTGACTGTCTTAGAAAGATAATTTGGTGAACCCATCCATAAGGAAATGTTGAAATTTATGGAGGCTTTTTGGGGAAGTTCTGCCAGATTTACAGGAGCTGTAGTTTTGGATTGGTTCATTTTCTTTTTTACTGTTTTGGACAAACTGAAGAACGTGTTCTGAGCGCTGAACTAGATTTTCTTTTGAGGATTTAGACTTGTTTATAGTCAGGTCATTGATGGGGTTAGGGTCAGACAAGAACCGGAGATACAGTGCAAGAAATTCAGAAGAAGAATTAGATCTGTTCCTGAACACATGGACTCATCCTAGAAGGCTTTCTATGCAACTTGCCAAAAAAGCATTCAGAGATGCAAGATCCAAGAACTCTTCAAGCAGTGGTGTTTCATAGGCATTCTGAGGTAGCTGTGATCACAGACTCCTACTGTTCTGAGTTCAGAAGATCCTTAATTACAATGTAGGACATGTATTCAAATGACGCTTCATTGTCTAAATGCTTTTTTACTTTTGAAGAACCTTACCACAGCTGATACACTTTATAGGGCCCCACAAACCTATTAAGATTAAATAAGCAGAATTGCTCATAAAAACTGATGAGGATGTGGTAATTACTTTTTTTCCCGATCAGAGAAAAATGCCAGTGGGAACTTCAGAGAAACAACCAAAAGATAGAGGTAAGAGTGAACAAGAGGAATGGAGCAAGGGAACTGAGGGGGAGTAGATGTGATGTTGAACCATATCATATCTAATTTCAGACTAAATTGTACAAAAGAGGCAGAATACACATTCACTTTATGGTTGCAGTTCTGATGGGCAGGGTAGTAGAGATGTCTCCAGTGTCTGTAACTGATAATTATCTGTCTGTCTGTCCAGATAGGCAGAATACACATTCACTTTATGGTTGCAGTTCTGATGGGCAGGGTAGTAGAGATGTCTCCAGTGTCTGTAACTGAGGTCAGCCAGGTATTAATTGTCCAGATAATTATCGGTATAGTCACTGTATACCTTCAGTGGCAAACAGGGACAAAACCAGGCACTCCTGCTTTGCAGTTTTGCCATCGCAAGATAACTATTTCCTGCAGTAATTGCCCAACCCTATTCCAATACCCTTCCAGCACTGACATGTGTTTTCCTCACATGTTACAGCATTGAAGTGTTCCCGTTCAGAAGAGCCAGTGTACAAATAGTCAAACTCCTCTCACTCAGAAATGGAAGCTCAGCATGCACATTCCCTTCCATAAAGAATTATACTTGCTCTGTGATGAAGTTGACAAAGGAAAGACAGCTTCAAGTATTCCTGAAAGTGTTTACTAGATCTTAGTTATTAAAGAATGTCAGAGGATTCATAGCCAAACGTCTGTAAAGCAGAAACTGAATCCCTAGTATGAGGCTTTTTCTGCCTACCGTTCTCTCCTCTAGAAAGTTTTATGGATGTGTTTCGTTTCAGTCTTTTTATTTTCATTATTTTGTCTTTAGGAAAGACACAGACTTAGTATTTTATCACAATTGTTTTTTCATCAAGCAGGATTTGATCTTATGTGAAAATCCATTCAGCAATTGTCCAGGGTGTTTAATTTGCTCTAATTAACAACTCTAAACCTACAGAGATATTTAGATCTCATAAACACTAATACCGTATATTAATTACCACTGATGTGATATTACATCTTAATGAAATATTATTGTCATATTGGAAATTTAGATGATTTAGGTCTTATAAACATCTCTAAGTGTCTAGGACATAATTGCAGGTTTGAATGTGTGCAGAGGGAAAACAAAGTCCATTTGCATTGACCCTGTCAAGAGTGGTTTTCAAGCTGTACTTTCTCCACTTTTATGCAGCTGTTTTTACTGAAAGCTCATCATAATTCTTCAGTAGAGGACAAGTTTGAAACCATTTTGTTTCCCCTTACAAGATGATGGGATCCCTAAGTTGTCTGTTAAAGCAAGTTTGTTCCTTTGGTAAATAATATACACATTTCCCTATTAAAAATAAGCTCTCTTACAGTTCCTCCTCAGAATCCTGTATTTTTACAGTAATTTATTTCGTGAAAATTAATTAGCTTGTTGAAATAGCATTGTATGAGATCTCAGTGAAATGTAATTTGTAAACTCTGAATCAGTCATGGATCTGGTTTCTGCCTCATTTAATCAGACTCTTTGAAATTGCATTAGGCATTACAAAAAAGTGCTACTGGATATTTCAGGTCCCTGGAGAAATGCAGGTTGTGTGTCAGAATTGGTCAGGAGTTCTGGTGTAACTGGCTTGATCAGAAATTCTGATTCATTAAACCTTAAGCACTGTGTAAGAATACAGTTGTTATAGATTAAAGGTTTTTCAGCTGTTAAGGAGAGAGGTGGACTCAAGATACAGTTTTGGTGCTTGCCTGCCTGCCACCATTGTTCAAATTTTTGATCTAATTAATATTCAGCTTACACAATGGAACAGCTCTAACAGGAAAAATTGGGATAAGCTTCTCTCAAACTAATTCGTAGGCTGGTCCTGTGGTGGCATTGTGGGAGAGCCAAAATCAAGTCCCTGTTTTGCCAATAAATTATATGGCTATGGAATTGCGATGTGTTAGTTCTTAGCAGTTAGCGTTTTCCACTCCCTATTCCCAAGAGCCAAGTTTAAGGATTACAATAAAACATAGTGCAGATTGACTGATGTAATTTGCACATTGAATAACCAGAAGAGAAAGAAAGAGCTCCTCAAGCGAAAGTACTGGAAAAGCAGAAGTTGAAAGACAGAGGATGGCCTCTTCCCATGTTCTCTTACCTACTGTCTCTATAATACTTTGCAACTTCAGGCCAGGATTGTGCTGAAAAAAAATCTATTCCTGGGACCTGTACAGGTTATGTGTGTCAGAGAAGTTAAAGATACATAGGTGATTATATCATATTTAATATATTTGCTTCAGCCTGATCGCTCCTTGGTCAGCACTAAGGAATTGGCAGGAATGAACATAAGGGGCTGAGAACACTTTATGCCAGCAGTGAATGGCCCTTGATATACAGCATAACGGCTGTAATCTATAACATATACATACACAGCATGTGGCAGTCTGACAATGCAAATATTTGCTCATTTAGGCACAGTAACTTCATGGCCTTAACAAATTTTGCTCTGCATAATCAGGTACCTGTTTATCATTATCTTCTTAATTATACACTGCATTATACATACGATAGCCACTCCTGCTCTCAGCCAGATGCCAGTCCTCATCAATATGCATAGAATCACAGAATGGTTTTGGTTGAAAGGGACCTTAAAGACCATCTAGTTCCAAAGCCCCTGCCATGGGCAGGGACACCTTCCACTAGACCAGGTTGCTCAAAGCCTCATCCAGCCTGGCCTTGAACACTTCCAGGGATGAGCCATCCACAACATCTCTGGGCAACCTGTCCCAGTGCCTCCCCACGCTCTCCAGGAAGAATTTCTTCCCTATATCTCATCCAAATCTACTCTCTCTCAGGTTATAACCATTGCCCCTTGTCCTATCACTACAGGCTCTTGTAAAAAGTCCCCTTCCAGCTTACTTGTAGCCCCTTCAGGTATTGGAAGGCTGCTCTAAGGTGTCCCTGGATTCAGCTTCTCTTCTCCAAGGTGAACGCCCCCAACTCTCTCAGCCTGTCCCCGTAGCAGAGGTGCTGTACCCCTCTGGGCATCCTCGTGGTCTCCTCTGGACTTGCTCCAACTGGTCTATATCCTTTTGATGTTGGGGGCTCCACAGCTGGACGCAGCACTCCAGGTGGGGTCTCACCAGAGCAGAGCAGAGGGGCAGAATCCCCTCCCTCGACCTGCTGGCCACACTTCTGATACAGCCCAGGATACGGTTGGCTTTCTGGGCTGCCAGCGCACACGGCCGGCTCATGTCCAGCTTTTCATCCCCCAGTACCCCCAAGTCCTTCTCCTCGGCGCTGCTCTCCATCCACTCTCCACCCAGCCTGTACTTGTGCCTGGGAGTGCCCTGACCCATGTGGAAGACCTGGGATTCTTTTTAACATGCTTTCAGGAAACATTGCATTTTGGAGACTCTTAAGTCTGTTTCATGTTAGATCCATTTCACATTAGTTTCCTTCTAAAATTTTTAAGGAATGTTAGGGTACAATGTCATTGTGCATTTCTGTCAGTGAAAATGGAAGTAAGGAAATGAGTACTGTGTCAAGAGTATGGTTTCATAGCATTTGGATCATTATCTGAGCTTGGGTTAAATCCTTACCCTCAGCTATACTGCTCCCTAATCTACATTTTTAGATGCTTTCAGGTCATCTGGTTAGAGGCGAGTCTCTCTTGCAGTTCGTACAGCAAGTTCTATGTTGCTGGGAAGTGGTGTCCCTGACAACCCTGTTGCTGGTAGAAGCCGGTGCTCTGGGCTGGTGCAGGGAGGTGCCAGTAGCTGGCAGCAATCAGCTACAGCCTACTTCCCAAAGAAGAGGGGATATCTCCTCAGCCCAGTTATCATCCCGGGAATGGTCATGTCTAAGCCTAGGGCAGTGGACACAGTGACAGTGGGTCAAAGAGCTGCAGTCTAGGGCTAAAACCATATGGTAGGTATATAGCCTTTAATATGGGTAGGCAAAGAGTTTGGATCTGTGTTATGTCCAAGGGAAGACCACTGAAGGATAAATGTCTCTCTCTAATCTGAAGTGATTCCATGACACCCAACAGAGAATACAGTAATCAGCAATTGCTTTTATGCAGTCATAGATCAGTAGAAAACATGGCTTAAAATATGGGGGAGAATTTCCCACTTCCAGAAGAAATTTTTTCACTTTTTTTTTTTTTTTTAATTAGAGCACTCATTACACTATTTTAGTCTAATTCTCTTTCTATCATGGAGACATTTGGTTATTCAAAGTTGGCTAAAAACAAGCATAAAAAAATTTATCCTGAGTTTGACTGTTACTGCTTTTGAGTTACAGGCAATATTTGACATTATGAGAGCATGAAGCAAATTCACATGAGCATGCCTGCCTTTCAGACTTCTATATTGTTAGATTATTTTGATTAAAGTTTATTAGGCAGTTGTTTGTTAAAATATTATTTGTTAATAATTGTGAAATTATTACCCACGTATTACAAACAGTACTGTCATTCTGTTGGATTGTCTGATTTACAATCTGGGACTGATGGTGAGTGGTGGAGTGCACAATATGCACCTCTGTGGAGAGTTCTTCCTCAGTTGTACTGGTGTGCTGGGTTCAGCCAGG
>NW_010250785.1:0-36290 GCF_000690775.1 Eurypyga helias | reverse complement strand
TCCTCTCACATATTCACACTCCTCTTTTTGGCTGTAGTTGTGCAGTTGGTTCCCTCCCTCCCTCCCTTCTCAAACACGTTATCCCAGAGGCCCTACCACCATCTCTGATGGGCTCAGCCTTGGCCAGCGGTGGGTCCATCTGGGAGCCGGCTGGCATTGGCTCTGTCGGACACGGGGGCGGCTTCCAGCAGCTTCTTGCAGAAACCACCCCTGTAGCCCCCATGGCTACCAAACCTGGCCATGCAAACCAAATACACTATACTAAAACTTTCTTCCTGGCAAAGCTGAAGGCAGGATAGAGATTATTGCCCAGGTGTTTGTTAATTTTCCCTGATTTGCTTCAGATGAATAATTAATTGTTACATCTTCATCTGCCATCTTAAATTTCAGATTTCTCAATGTCATTTTTATACTTACTCTGTAACATACTATTTATTTAGTTCCTTATATTCCAGGAAAAATACACAAACTGTGTTTCAACGTGATGCTTAATAAAATCTCCTTTCACCTGGCAATCCAAGCAACAATGAGATTCTACATTTAGTTAACTACATGAGAGCCATTTGTTAGTGGTATTTCTTCAGAATATCTTGGTATTTCATGTCATAATTTTCAAAAATGTTTGGCTTAAAACCTATATGTTTTTGTGTTGTTGAAGTGATCTGTTTCATGTTACAAGTTAGAAAAAGCTGTCCATAGTCTTCACTAGAAAAACATATTTCTAAATCAGTCAGTGCTGCCTAGGAATTGTGATTATGAAAGCCATAGGGGGCTCATCGTAAGTATTATTTTAATTTTGCCTCATGAGATGTATCAGTATATACTAGATACTTTTTAATAGCTTTGCAGTCATCTAGAATTTAGGAATTGTATCTACTTCCACTGAGAAGAACCAGTACATTATGTATTTCAAAGCAGTAAAATATTTGACACTGAATAACACATTCCATAAATAGCTATTCTAAGTCTCTTTCCTGAAATAAATCCTTGCTGAGGAGGATTTGCAGTTGTACTCTCCAGTAGAGTGAACTGCTGACATGAATGTTTCTTACCTTAAGCAAAGCTTGTTTCTCTCTTTGTCTGTCTTCGGGCCTGATAAAAGGAAAATAGCTACAGTTTTTCATTTAAGTCTAGTTAGACATGTTGTTTAGTATTACATATGTATAATATATATGTGATATCATTGGCAAAAACATGCCATATTAGAAAATAATCACATTCTTTTAAAATTACAACTTTTTTCAGTGGTAGTCAGAATTCATTAGATGAACAGGTTATGGATGTATTATCAGTGGCCTATTGTGTCTTTTATTCTCAAGTTACATGGAGAACAACGTGAAAATACTTGGAGTGCAAATAACTTTTGGATTTATTGCTTATTACTTAAGCCCTTCCACCTACTCCTTATAGTTTGAGACAGTTGACTTGAAATAGTTGTGTGTGTGGCTAAGCTGTAAGGCTGCAAATTTTCTGGCATGTTTTCTCTTGCTTTTTATGGCAAGGGGAGGAGGGGTGAATCCTTTTACAAAACTACCTAAATATCTGTGTAATACCTTGCAGCTGCAAGTCCTCAGATGGACTTAATTCCTCACTAATTTTTCACATTATCAGTTCTATGATAATCATGAGAGAAAGTGAAATGAATGAAAGAAGATATGGGCTAGAAAGCACTGGGCTAAAATCAGAGGGAGCAGCTAAGAGAGAATGAGGTACAAAAGCTGACAAACAGGTGATAGAAAGGAAGATGATACTGAGAGATCGAGCTTTGACCTGTAATTAGAGGAGAAAAAAAATAAACCAAGTAATGAAAAATAATTGCAAAGAAAGAAGTAATTACTGAAAATGGAAGGAAATAAAAATCCCTCTTTGTCTCTTTAGTAGGCTCAGAAGAATTACATTCCTTTTAAAATACCTTTTTGGTAGAATAAACCTTGAGATGTTAAGGTTTGTTTTATTTGAATACTCATGCGTAAAAGTTTATTGTTCATTTTTAGAAGGCAAGTACAAAGGCTATTTCAGCACAGCCAATACAAATGCACTTCTTTTTAAGTTAATGACTGTAATACTGTATTTTCCTAAAAAAAAAAAAAATCACAAATGTAATAATTTTTTCTTAAAAACTATGATTTCTTGAAGATAAGTACTCCTGGAGGAAATGAGAAATTCTCAAAAATTTTAATGCATTAGTATGGGTATGTTTGCCAATAGACTGGAGGCAGGTGGCTTTGGAAATTTTCCATTTATGAAAAGAAGAAAAAATAAATATCGCAAACATAATAAAATGTGCATAATTCTTGCATCTTCTCCTCAGACTGGAATGGGACACCTGCGTGTTACAAAAGAAGGCCTCCGCTTGGAAGGGGAATCAGAATTCCTATTCCCTCTTTATGCCAAAGAAATCCATTCTCGAGTGGTAAGCAGATAATCTTTCAATAATGGTAAAATAAACTTAATGCCCTTATGAACAGCTGAATTCAGATAAAATCCAGACATTTGTCATGGAAATATATTTACCTCTGTGTGTGTTTGTGTACGTACATGTAAACGTACATAGTTTCACATACATTCCAATCGTGATCGTTAGGTCAGTGTTCTGATTCTCTGCAGAATTAACATTTTTCTCTTAGGCTTGTGCTAAGAAGTACCTAAAAAAAAAATTATAAAGGTCATTGCATATAAGTAATGCTAAAATTTTAAGAGTGTGTACAATTTTTTTCATTATTTTTACCAAGATTATTTTTAAAGCAGCCTTCTCTGTGAAACTGTTTGTTTTGCTTATTCGTCCATTACAGAATAGTTTCAATATTTCTAAAGTTACTGGATCCTATTAGAAAAGTTAGAATTTCTCTAATAAATTCAGTTATTGTCACTTCTAGAATGTAAATTGTATCATATCTTTATATTTTTATATATATAAAATCTGTAAGACTAAATAGAAAGAATTTAACTTGTTTACATAGACATTAAAATTTGATTTTATTATTATTGAGGTAAAAAGGAATAATATACTTGATCAGAGAAGATACTTATCAAGCAGATTAACTAAAATGGCACTGAGAATGGGTATGGTATGAAAGATACCTATTGTAGTGCTGGTTTTAGAGGAAGGGAGAATCTGAATTGTTGTTTAATGATCCAGGTAAACTCCAAAACTTATTCCAGTGAATTTTTTGTAGAGTGATATCAATAGAATGAATGTTTTTTTCAGAACTATCAACTCTAATCCAAACTTTCACAAAATAAAACCATGTTTTGTGAACACTGTCATCAACCAATGGGACATTTAATTGAATAAAGTTGTATTCCATGAGAATAAAATCTGAATATGGCTCTGTCATTACTTCAGACATGTAATTATCCTCAGGTCATTAGAAGAAATAGCCAGCTATGAGACTTTACTGAAACTGGGGGAAAAGTTAGTGTTTGTATTACTATAGCAAGAGAAAATGTAAATAAATTTATCAGAAAATATGATTGATCTAGGATTTAGAATGTGGCTGCTAAAATGCTCAGATACTGAAATTTAAGCAATGCCAACATATTTTATGTCTATTAAGCCTTTCTTTTTCTCTCTTTCTGCAACAGTTGTTTCTAGTAGCAGGAAGGTCTTACTTAGACGATGAAATTCCATTGCTAAATCTGTATTTCCATTTTGTTTCCTATGCTGTATTCTTTTCCACCTCATTGGCAGTGAGAAAACTGTTTATGTCCTTAAATGAATTTCCCTTGAAGTTACTTACCCAATAAGACGTGTAGCTTTTTAAGATCAGCATAGCTAATACTTAAGAACTCCTTCTTTCCCAAAAAATCATTATGCGGTGTTAAGCTACCATTCGTGCTCTCTTAATATTCCTTCCAGCTCTTAATACATTTAGTACAATATAGGAAGAAGGAGGTGTGGTAGCATCTAATATAAGCTTAGCTGTCTAATGACCCATTGTGATCATTAGTAGCATGCATTAATTAGAGCCTTCAGGCTACTGCATGTCTCTGCCCCCTATGAACTGATAATTCATCAGAGGTTTTCTGTTTCTTTGCTTGCTTTTTAAAATGTTTGAACTCTCTTGAGGCTTAATTGCCTGTAGCTTGATCTCCTGAGTGCCATCTATATATTTATTCTCATAAAGTTGCTTATTTGTTATGATTTCTTTTTCTGAGTTTGTCTGTTAGAGAATTGGGCTGCTTACAGCTATCATAGCAGCTTCTCCCTTGCCTTAATAGTTTTCTCCTTGCAGTCTCCTAACAGCTTTTCTCACCTAATGAGGTCTCCAAAGTGCTAAGAAAATATGTAGCAGGAAATCTACTTGCTGTGCATCATCTCTGGAGCCTATTACAAGTTTATGCCTTCATTATGAGTCCAACACAGGGTTGTGGGCAACACCCACATCTTAGCTAATACATATTCATGGAAATATAAATTATGAGCATTTATAAATACATTACTAGATTTTAATTAGTCAACAACACACATGTGGAAACTGCAGGTCTAGAATACAGTTTATTCGCACTTATGTTTGATATTACAAATTACTAACTTTTTTATATCAAGCAGCATCAATCAAATAAGTGTCATAAAGATGCCCTGGGTCATTTAGCATGTATTTAAATGTAATATATTTGTCTGATGTTTGCTGACCTTTCTTTTCTACTTCATGCTAACTTGTTCCCACTAATGTTCATTATAAAACACTGCTGACTTTTTTTCCAACTTCATTATTTGTGTTAATTCTGTTAGCTTTCACTTTTTCCTGATATAATATACAAAATTTTACTGACTTACTGACTTCTTTTGAGGATAGTCTATCATCTTTCTACATGTAAGATACACTTTTTTTTAAAAAAACAAAGTACAATTGGACTCAACTACATATTGCTTCTACCACTGTTACTAGATGAGTGTTTGTAGTAAAATTCCTCATGTAAAATGTGTTCAAAATACTCATGTTATCTCGTACTCTAAGCATTAAATCACGATAGCAGTAATTTTCAGGGGTTAGTCCATCAAGGTGATGCATAGTCTCTCTTGAATACAGAAGAAGTACCAGAAGCCATATATTATGAGAGAGACTGATATTTAACAATATTCCAGTAGTTAGAAACTCAGTTGTCTAGGAACGTGTATCCCCTCTGAGGTCACAAGCAGGCAGCTTGACCTGCTTCAAAGGTATTGAAAAATACCTTTTTCATATCACATTTTCCCTGATATTTGGCAACTGAGATCTGCTTAGGTACTTTCACCCGTTACTAGGTTCCTGTACTGCAGATAAAAGCATGTTACAGTATGAAAGCATCTGTACTGCAAAAAACTTCTTCCTCTCTTTTTATGTCTGACAGTGCAGCTACGATTTGCTGATCCAAATGAGTGTGATCAGACTTGTGCCCAGATAAAATTCTGATACTTAAAATCAAGTAAAGACAGTGGACAGTATGATCACCCTGAAAATCATCAGCGTTTAAAGACTACTCAGGTAGTAAATTGAAGAAAAAGAGTAGAATAACCCACTCAATATCTACCTCACAAAGTTTTAGGACACTTCCAAATGATCTTGTTGGCGCTGTTTCACATCGTCGTTAGTGACATGGATGATGGCATTGAGTGCACCCTCAGCAAGTTTGCTGATGACACCAAGCTGTGTGGCGCGGTCGACACGCTGGAGGGAAGGGATGCCATCCAGAGGGACCTGGACAGGCTGGAGAGGTGGGCCACTGCCAACCTCATGGAGTTCAACAAGGCCAAGTGCAAGGTCCTGCACCTGGGTTGGGGCAATCCCAAGCACAAGTACAGGCTGGGTGGAGAGTGGATTGAGACAGGCTGAGAGAGTTGGGCTTGTTCAGCCTGGAGAAGAGAAGGCTCCGGGGAGACCTTATTGCGCCTTCCAGTACCTGAAGGGGCTACAAGGAAGCTGGGGAGGACTTTTTACAAGGGTCTGTAGTGACAGGACAAGGGGTAACGGGTTTAAATTGAAAGTGGGGAGGTTTAGATTGGATATCAGGAAGAAGTTCTTCCCAGAGAGGGTGGGGAGGCACTGGGACAGGTTGCCCAGAGAAGCTGTGGATGCCCCATCCCTGGAAGTGCTCAAGGCCAGGCTGGATGAGGCTTTGAGCAACCTGGTCTAGTGGAAGATGTCCCTGCCCATGGCAGGGGCGTTGGAACTGGATGGTCTTTAAGGTCCCTTCCAACCCCAACTATTCTATGATTCCATGATTCTCTGATCACTCTGCAAATGTCCCAGCTGTGAGGAGGGTCAAGTCAAATATGAGTGCCATCGCTTTGTGACCTTCAGATGGGATTTGGTATACTGGGACACTGGATGTGGAAGAGCACTGGGTGTACTAGGCTCAAATCATGGTGCAGGGATGTGGAGCAGCAGGTGATGCTGTTCAGTCTGCTGATATACTTCTCTCGTCCTTCTCAGTGGCAGACAGGGAGATGATTTAATTTAGACTGACACTCTTATCTATGCTGTCATCTGTTAAAGTCACCTTTGAGCTAGTCACCCTTCCACTTTCTCCGTCACACACTGTCTGAGTTTCTTTGCCAGGAGATTCAGTGGCAGGTGCCAAAATCAAGCCAAAACATACAGGCTGCATGGAACATTGAGGAAGCAGAATGCAAATGCATGTTTCTCACCAAGTTGATATGACATTATAAATTCACAAAGTGGGGTACGCGCACTTCAGTTAAGTGGTTGTCTTCTAGGAGTCTAAATTTTATATTGAAATGTGGTACTAGTATTAGTACTTCTAGGATTTTTTCTTTCCAAATGGTAAAAGGTGAGCAACTCTTTTCTTTGGGACAGTAACACAGGTTTTGTTCACCTGAAGTATTGTCTACAATGTTTTTCATATTTTACATCGGATCTAGTTAAAGCAATCCAAAATATCTGCCTACATTATTTAATGACATCTGTGGATGGTTTTGTAGCTGCAGAGCACTTTCAGTGACTGAGTTAATGTAAACGCCAGACTAAATTTTGAAAATTGCTAACCATCCTAATTATTTTACTGAATCTACCTTTTTTTTTTCTCAATGCTTCAGGACTCATCGCTGCTTCTTCAGTCTACTCACAATGTGACTGTGAATGCTCGCAATTCAAATGGGGAAGTCACAGGCAGATTAAATGTGGGTAAGTCTAAATTATTTTCCTTGTACACCATTTTGGAAACATTGTAATGAATATTTGCAAGACGTTTAGATGATATAAAGCACTAAACACGTGATTATTTTTACTGTTATGGTCATATTTGAATAGTCCAGCTGCCACTCACTTAGTACCAACAGTGTATTTTTGGTTTCTCATTTAAGCATTAATTCTCCAAATATTTCGGAGTTATGCAAGAAAGATCAATGCAGAACTTACTCTTTTTGTTGTGTAAATATCTACTGAGAGTTGCAAATAATTTTTATAAGAAAGTACATCGGGAGAACATGACTAGAGATGTCTGTATGTCTCTCCATTTCTTAGTATTCCAGAGACTACTACATTTAAGCAGATGTTCTAAAGAAAAAAAAAAAAAACCCAAGAAAAACACCAAGCCAGTTCACAACTCAGAAATGTACATGTTTTACTATATTTGGTAGCAGCAAGATACATTGGTTTCTTGAGTGAAATCAATAGATCTAGACAGATGTAGGTGATAGATCTTGGCAGAAGGAATAAGCAGACCTTACTCTTTAAATCGTATTTTTACGGCAAGAATGGCAACAATATGTGTCAGATACAACAGAATTTTTCTTAGGTTTGCTACTATTTTTCAACCTTTATTTGACTTTGGAGAAAAATGTAACAATTTATTAACTTGTTTCTTCTAAAGTCCTCATAGTCCTCAGAGCATAAATTCCTACTTACTTAGAGTTGTAAGACTATCCTGATGTGCTTAAGTAGTTTACTAGATTGAGATCTGCATGAGCATTGAAAATCAGCTCTTCCATGCTGATTAGATTGTGTAACTTCTGCAACAATTCCTGTTTGAAGAATTAGCATATCAGTTCATAGAACATTTAGCAAACTTGACTGTTTTCAAACAAACTTCAAATAAAAAATACAATGTATAACATAGAAAGGAGCGTGCTATTCCCCTTAAAAGTGTGTAAATATACAGTTAAGCACAATTTGGCCTTTAAATGTTTTCAGTCTCTTTTTTTTTTTTTTTATTAAAGGTATTTATACAGATCTGAATTATTCCTCTTAAAATGCGCCTAAATATCTATCAAAAGGTGGTAGTAGCATTCATATCACATTTTGGTAATAATTAAGAGTATGAAATGTACAGTACTTCTAGGTTTATATTATCAGTACAGATAATATTAGTTATTAGCTTACAGTTAATATTAACCTTAAACTATAAGTCCATTAGTTTGCAATAATTAACTATACAGTGACCACATGACCAAAAAGGAACACATCACATGGTCAAAATTTCTGTGACATGGCACATACGCCGTTGATTCTGTCTGCTATGTACTGTTTGTGGATGCTGTCGTAGTTTAATCCCAGACAGCGACTAAGCACCACACAGACAATTAATCATTCCCCCCACGTCAAGATGGGGGAGAGAAGAATTAAAAGTGAGGAGTGAGTGAGAAAACTCGTGGGTTTAACAGGTAAAGCAAAAGCTGCACACACAAGCAAAGCAAAACAAGGAATTTATTCCCCACTTCCCATGCACCGGCAGGTGTTCAGCCATCCCCAGGAAAGCAGGGCTCCCTCAAATGTAACAGTTACTTGGCAAGACAAGTGCCATCACTCGGAACCTATCCCTTTCCTTCTTCTTCCCCCAGCTTTACATGCTGAGCGTTATGTCATGTGGTCTGGAATATGTCTTTGGTCAGTTGGGGTTAGCTGTCCCGACTGTGTCCCCTCCCAGCTTCTTGTGCAGCCCCAGCCCCTTCCCTGGCAGGGTGGTGTGAGGAGCAGAAAAGGCCTTGGCTCCGTGTTCGTTACTGCTGAGCAGTGCTTAAACATCCCTGTGTTATCAACACTTTCCAGCACAAATCCAGAACTTAGTCCCATGCCAGCTACTATGGAGAAAATTAACTGTATCCCAGCCAAAGCCAGCACAGATGCCCGTCATGGGACCAGATGTGTGTATTTGCACTGTGGTCATGTGCCCATCCTTCCTGATAAGTAGCTGTCAGGAGGTCCTTTGGGAAGGACAGACCAGAGAGCAGATCATTGACCACTACACTGATTTGTCCAACCTGATCCCTGGCACAATCTTGAGAAACTTACAGGTAAAATCAGGCCTTGCTCTACAACAAATACTTGTGTGAAAGGGTGAAATAATTATTTGAGTCTGGGATAATCAAAACTACATCAAATATGCATTTGCATATTATTTGAAATATTTGATGTTTAAGTAGTCTCCTTTTGACTGGCAATTCTGTTTCTTGATGTCATTAATAATTGGTCTTACTGCTGTCTGGTACAGTTGGTACCATTGTAAACACTAACATGAAATATTACTAATATTAAATCATACTAATTTTAGACTGATAGAAAAGTGTTGAAAGAGCAGTAAAAAATTGATACTGTAAAGAACACTGTTAATAACTAAAAACATGGTCAAACAACAGTGATTGGGCTAAGTGACAGCCTGTTAAAGCAAATGACCCTCTATACATAGTTTGATATTTTTAGGCATTGCCCTTGTGCAGTCATAAAATGTACGCATGTAAGATGATGTTCCCTTTTAAGAAGTGTGAAAAATTGGTGTGCAGCTGATATACTTCATATACACAAGCCTCTCCTAAGAGTCAATGCCTTCCACAGTTGGCCAGCATGCAGGAATTATGTCTTAATTCTCTTCACCTTATGAGTAGTTGCCATTGTGAAGGAGCTGTACAGATAAATTTGGGATCGTTCCAAAGATGACAATATAATACAGTGTCACTCATAAGATCATAACAAAAATACCTTATAACTCACAGAAGATTGTGGTTCAAATGATCCATTAAAATTTTTAATAAGTTCCTAAGAGTGATTTAAATACCCAGTCTTCAATTGAAGTAATTCACAAGAGAGATGTGAGACAAGTCTTTACTTGAGGAGTTTCTATGAAATTCCTTACATGAGGATAACAGGCACATATTATGCAAGAATGAAAAAGGTTTCCCCTCATGAATCACACATACAGTAAAATGACATCAAATGCAAGCAACTTGCACCATGAGCACTCTTGGTTTAAAGTTTCTACATACTTCTCAGTTTACCCGCATGACACACCTCTTTCGGGAATTACCTGGATGCTGTAGCTCTTTACACATTCTCTAGATCTTGTGTTTTGGACTGTGTTCCACAGTTATGCTGCTTTCAGAAGCCTCACTGAATGCAAATACATTTAACTGCTTGCCATGAAAAGAATACTTTCAAAATAATAGGGATCATAACTAAAAAAACAAACCAGTTCTGTGCTTTACTCTTTTTTTGACTTCAGTATCCCTCTGGGTGACAAAGATATGCATTTTGTTTGAGTTACAGTTTAAAATCATGTAAAACTCATATATGACCAAAGAAAACCTTGTGATGAAACCAAGTAAATAATTTTTAAAAAAAAGTTAAAAAAAAAAAAAAGTAAATGGGACATTTATTTAAGGGATTATGAGGAAGTGATTGTTTTGGGAATATTTCTGGGAGAAATCAGACTTAAAAAGAGGATGTTGCCCAACAGACAGCAATGAAGGAATCTAAGCAAGGCACAGATGTGGGAAGGTGCAGGACTGAGAGTCAGAGGCAATTAAGAAAGCTGTGGAGAGAGATGCCTGTAAGCAAGGCAAGGATGTCTACAGAACAGATGGTAACTATTTTCATTACAATAGCTCCTGTCTTTAAAATCATGAATAAGATTCAGAAGTCATTATCACAGCTTGCTCATCAACCTTCAAAGCTGAAATATCTAGAACTTTTTTTGATAATTCAATAAAGCAGTTGAAGAAAGCTGCTAACCATCATGTCCAAGATTCCTCTTACCCCATCAAAGCCTTATTCAATCCTAGAATAAGAATGAAACGTAGTACCTTTGATTTCTACCCTGAGCCATAATAAAGCACCTTAATGTAAAAGATTATCAAATGTTTTCAATAATAAATGGTAACAAATATATAATATCTGTAAAAATATAGACTATATAGTCAGTTATCAAATACTTAGGAGCAACATTGGTACCAAGCAGTAAATGTTGCTTCACCTAAGTAAACATATGCTCACATATACAGCCTGCCAGCGGATGAATGGAATACATTCACATTTTGCAGTGGTGTTCCAGTGCCAAATATTAAGAAAGTGGATGAAGAGCAGCATTTTTCAAACTATATTTAATGAAAAGTAGAGCCAGTTTTTGAAAATATGTATTTTTCAAGGATCACATAAGGAGGCTTCAACCTACAGAAGAGCTTAAGTTCTGCTTGTATTATGTCTTTTTCACAAGAAAAAACAAAAAAAAAAAACCACAAAGGAAAGGGACTTCCAAAGTCATGCAAGGGCTGTGAGAACAGATTCCAGTACAGTGGACTTCTGGTCTTCTTCCTAGTTTGGTTACATCAAGGAACAATAACATCAGTAGCTTCAGGTCAGGAGTTAAGTATTTAAACCTAGAGGGAATTTATTTAGGTAACTATTAGGAAGCTGTTCTGCACTTTGAAACATGAAAACAGCACCACTCAGGAAGAATTGCAATATGGTGAAAGCTGAAATGGTTTATGCAGTCTGAAAACAGAATGACAGTCAAAATTCTGCCTGGAGAATATTTTCATATCCATCACATTACTCTGAACAGCTGTTACAATAAGAGCATTTGTGCTATCCCACCCCTCTTTTTTTGAAACGGGAGCAACATTCTGAGGAAACAGATGAGTGTCGGTACCTAATATATTGCTTCATTAGAATTAATTGCCATCTATAAACTAGCACTTCCCAATGTCAAGTCATTTCTGGTTTTCTTCTCAGCATTTTGATATTTCATTTTCAAGTGACAGTATTTTCTCATCAGAGACATAATAGGAAGAAAACAATATTAATGAAGCATGATGTATGTAAGACAAGTTTGATGGTGTTCTTACAGGGAAAACCCTGAAGCCAGTTTCGTAAACTTGACTTAATTAATGACATTGTAAAATCATTTAGCTTTTCCTTCTTTATTTTTCCCAGAAGGCTTTCATTAAAAACTTCATTTTTGTCCAAATAAGTTCTTTCTTATCTTTAACATGAAAGCCAGAATATATTTCTTGAAGATCTTTGTAGTGCAAGAACATGATTATTGGCACAATTTTAATTGCTGTCCAGCTGGGTTATAAGAAGGAAAGATACAGCATAGTAATTAATAGAAAGATAAATTGCAAAATTCATTGAAGAATTTTTGAGGTGATTAAGTTTTACTATGATCAAGAACCTACAATATTTGTTCCAAGGAGATTAAAGTTAAATTTTTACTTTTTACTTCCAGAAATATAAAAATTTTAGCTACCAATGAATCTGATTCTATCAAGACATACATGCTAGTTTTATTTAAAAGTAAAAATTTAGAGAATACAAGTGGCTGCTAAAGCATCCTACAGACTTTTTAACTGATCTTCCTTTCTGATTTTCTGTTTTAATCCATGGCATATGTGTTTCTGTTCTATATTAAAGGCATGTGTTATTAGTCCTTTGTGAGATCATTGTGTATTTAAATGGTTATAATATTGAAAAGATTAAAACAAATAGAAGAAAAAAGTAAATAATAATCAATATACAATTAAAGCTAGCTAAGCATATTGCCATGAAAACTTATTTATAAAGAAAGTAATTTAATCATTACAGCTACAGTTTTTTAGACTTTAACAGTACCGTCTTCTGCAAAAAAATTACCATTGATACACCCTGTATGGTAAAGGTGCTTACCATAGTACGATTTACACACTCTGTCCCCATATGTGATCATCTTTATGGAGAAATATGTGATAATGCTCAGGGTCAGCAACGCTGACTTAAGCCCAACTTTAAACATCTTCTGGAAGCTAATCAGGCAGTTATGTGCATTGCCAACTTGCTTAAATAAGCCAGCATCACAGTTAAGGGGAAATTTGACCTGGATGAGGGGATTTGAATCCTATGCTGTCACTTCTTTTCTAATACTGTCTAGAAGAAGAGAAAAGCAATTTGCATCTAAGTCTACAGAGCTTAGCTCTGATAAAATGGCTAATGTTTGGGAAATAATTTTTTATTTGGAAAAAGAACCAGGTAGTGGATACCTATCTCTCATCAGAGAGCAATTACTCATCTGAGTAGCCCCATTCTCTCTCTGTTTCGGTGGCATTAAGGAATTCAAAATAAGTGAAAAAAGGGGGAATTATTAAATACTTTATAACCTTACTTACTTTCATGGTCTTCAGTAAATTTTTAATCCCAAACAACGTGTTTTGGCTCATATGGTATAGTAAGCATTAACATAAATAATTCTAAGATAATAATTACTGCTAAAGGTGAGGACAGTTCCTGTACTTTCTTCCTTTGAATTAATAAGAAGGCTGAATTATTGCCATTGGTTAATGCTAGATGAATTTGTAAAGCTTAGCTGAAAATAGCTGAAATTTATTGTGACTATATTCTATTACAGTAGTTGGAGAATTCTGGACATCTAATATCCTAGTCATTTCAAGTGGAACAATACTTTCGTCTTAAAATGTACAAGACTCCCAATGGCATTTAGTGGGCAAAAAATGGAGCTAGATCTCTATCTTTTTGCAGCAGGCCTGCAGCGTAGGACACCCACCCCATCCTGGTGGGCTCCCTGAACGTGTCTTTGCAGTGTACCCTCGTGGCAGTGAGGACTAACAGCATACTGGGCTGTGTTACTCCCCTCCTGGGAGACTGCATCACACGGTACTGTGTTAAGACCCCTCTACTATAACGGAGCGATGAGCAAACTGGGCGGTCTCCCACAGGTCAGGGAGTGGGAGCACATGAAGTATAAGAGGCTGAAGAAGTTGTGTTTGTTTAACCTGCAGAAACGAAGGCTTAAAGGGGGCTTCTGATTTCTGCCTGCTTCTAGGAGGGCTAGAGACAAGGTGAAGCCAGACTCTTCTCAGTCACTCAACAGAAGGGCAAGAGGCAACAATAGGTTGCAGTGAGACAAAATGCAACTAGATGGAAGGTGGGGGGAAATATCCCTGTTGGAACAGTTAACCATAGGAACCAGGTTGCCCAGGGAGGCTGTTGACTCCCCTGCCTCAGAGGTATTAAAATTAGACCTGGACAAGACCCTGAGCACCTTCATCCAACTTCCAAGCAAGCTGACCACGCTGTGAGTAGGAGGCAGGACTAGGTGACCTCCAGAGGTGATCTCTGACTTGCATTCTTCTGTGATTCTGTCTTGCCCAGTCTTAAGCTGACACTTTGGAAGGGCTCCAGTTGCTTACAGACCCCAGGCCAGACCTTCTAGCCCAGGGCATCTAAAATAAGCTGAAGGCCAGACAGGGAACACCAAAGTACATGTAAGGGCACTAGTCAGCTATGTTGGCAACTGAGCCCCATCTGTTTAATGGGTCCTGTCACACTGTCCAGATTCAGTAAGTGTGCATAGAATACTCCTGAAACATAGTGCTGGAATTGACCTTATGAAAATACTCTCATGGCTTTCTTTAAAAAGAAAAAAAATGAGGAAGAATTATCCATTATACAGAAGATAGAGTAGATAAAGTACTCAGGGATGAGAGATTCAGATCAGCTGTCCTCTCTGCATACAAGGTTTGAAATTATCGTGCTTTATGTCCTCAGGTACCTTGCTTTTCACCTTACCTGTCTGACAACTGTGTCTTTCACCTTTTCCTGTTGAAGTTATTCATTGTTTGACAAACTGTGGATTCAGTAGGCCTGGGAGAAAAGGTTACACCATAGCCTTTTGGTCAAGTCGCTGTGTGAAAAACATGATCTCTTATTCCTGCCATGGTTTCTGCATGGAATAATCCAGTGAAATACTTCATGGGTTTATTTTTTTATATTTAAATACAGTATTTTATAAGGATAATGCCTACATGGATGAAGACATTTAGTTACCTAAATCGCCCTGAGAGGGGAGAGTACTACCGTCTAAATACCTAACACTAGCTCGGGTTGCCACTGTCTGCATCATCAGTGTCTGCAATGATTATCCAGAACCAGTTTTTCTAAGATCTTGACTTGAGTTTAACCATAGAGAACAACACAGTATAAGAAGTGCTGGCAGTAAAGCATCCTTACATTGATCTGAGAGGGCATAATTGTTGCAACCATTACATAAAAGAAGAACTGAGAGGAAAAAAAAGGGAATATAAGCAAAGTGTTCTATTAATATATTAGAGATGTTTTTTAAAGATGATGTGAGATGTACGATAGGGACATAACACGTATATATGCAATGTGCTGCATATTCTCTGTAATAATGCACTTGTTCTAATAAAAGACCAGCAAGTATTTCCATACCATTCTGTATGAAAATCAGACTAATATTATGTTTCTGAAAGTAATGACTTTACATTTATTGGTATTGTATTACTCACGAATCTGTAGGAGTACTGCATTTTTAATACACTTTTAATGAGACTTTATTTTAAGAAAGGTGCTTTAATATAATAAAAATTAACTAAAAAAAAAAAAAGAAATTGCATAGCAGTACCCCAAAGCACTCAGATTTTGGCTTATACTCAACACTTCAATGATTCTAGGTGGTAGGAGAAGGGTGAAACAGAGAGAGTAGGTGACAGCCATAGGTTATAAAAAATAATGCATAGCAGAATAGAGTAAGACAATAAAACATCTGAAATTAAATAAATAACTTCAGTGTTGGAAAGCCTTTTCTTCTGAAAGATCTAAAGACATGCTAAAAGTGCTTAGTACTTGACAGAACTAACTGGATTTGAAGAGTCTGTCTACATGTTACCAATTTCACTGATTGGGTATGTATTTTATGGCAGGACCTATTTTTGATAGAAGATTCTTTGCCTTCTTGTCCTTCTACATTTGTATTGGCCTAAAATTGAAAGGTAGGGTAGCAGTAGAAGGGAATTTATTTAAATGATTTTCCACTGAAACGGGCTCACTAAACAAAAGACTTTCCTTACCTGGGAAACCACCTAGGGTAGTCAAGAGTGAGGAGGAGAAACAAAAAGGAATGCTGTTTAGCAGTGTGATCCTTTGGAGGCAATAGGTTAATTGGTTTTGGAACAATTTTTCATCATTTATAGTGGCAGCCTCAGTGTCCAGAGGTATGTGATGTGACATAATGTGATGATCACATTTGAGTTCTCTATGAGAACTGCACATGTTAAAGGAGAAAGTGTAAAGAAACAATGGGCAATTATTATTGATCGTTCTGATCAGCAAGGATAACCGATGGACCTGGAAATTCCTGTGATACCTCTAGCAGCAATGGGAAAACAGTTTAAATGATCTCTATAACCCACATTCAGTCATGTTACATTTTTAATTGTAGGATTTTATCAACAAATATGATTATATAGTATTAGTTGACTTACATGTAGTTAAAATACTAGGGTTGTAAAGAAAATGCATTTAGGAATTACGAGATTGAAGTGTCAGATGTTGAATATGGCTGCTATTTATGAGCTGAAAATTAATCTTACTGTGATCGCAATACAATTAATGTTGTCGCAATGTAGCTGTTGTGTGTGTGTATTGCGAAAAGCAGCTAAGAGAAATTAATGGCTACTTTTGATTACACAAATTTATCCTAATTTCTTTAGAAGCTTATTTTTGTTTTTTCAAAGCTGTTCCACATATATGGAGATGTCTCATCTCTAGCTTGCATAAAACATATGCTTGAATTTGGTTTACCGTAGCATTCTCTCTAAACATTTAAAATGCATCATTTATTAACCATACCGTTCTCTGATAATGAGGATTATCTATAGGACAATCCCTGTCCTACTTTATTGGGGCATTCATGTTGAGAATCTTATGGACCTAAAAATTCTTCTTAAAGATTTATTAAAGGCTTATTAATTAAGTCTAAAGACTTATTCAAGTCTGCAAGGACCAGGATCAAACAGGAGAGAAACCTGGATGCAAACCCAGCATGGGCCAGGCCATGAGATGTATTTTCAAAGAGCCACCGGTTAGGACTCCTTTGCAAAGTATGTAATGTGCAGTGAGTGCTCTCAGTGCTTGTAGTATTTTTTCTTATAAAAGTCTATAAAGAAAGTCTTATAAAAGTGCATGAGCAGAAACATCTAACGTAGGAAAGTGTTTGGCAGGTAGGGATAGACTACATCTACATTAGCAACCAAACCAGGCCGGGACCCACAAGCTGCCCCAGGAACAGATGTCATGGCATCACTCTAATTACAGAGCTAAGCCCACTTCCCTCCAGAGCTGGAGAGCTTCATCCATCCCATCTGCAAGGAACAGCCCCTGGTCAGGGGCATTGCCTGGGGGGTCACTGTGTGCCGCACATCAGGTTGTGCCAAGGAGTGTGCTACCTGATTAGTAGAAACTTGCAGTGCTTGTGTCTCCTCTGACTTGACTTTCTCTAGTTCATTGGTATAGATGTATTTATTAGCTTGCTAAAATTTACTGATCAGCCAGGATTCGCGTTCTACAAAGCCTCTTATAACTCTTGTTCTTCTTCTGTCTAAGGAGATTTTTCTCTGTTTTTCCTCTATCTCATTATTTCAGGGTAGGACTCCCTCAATTTCTCCTGTTAAAAGTGTTCTGTCTTGCCTGGAATAATGAGATATTAATTGAGTGGAAGAAAAGAGGAGAGCCCAGGTTTGGGCTTATGTGATCTGATGTTAAAAACAATTAGCTGGGAGTGGAAAGGCTGAATCCTAGCCTTGTTCCAAGCACTGTGGGAATGTGGTCAGTCCATACATGCACCAGTTTAATTAAACCGGTATATATTGCATTTCCATTTGTATCAGTATGATGTTCTATGTAGACACCATGCCTGAAATTTTCATTATAGAGGACAGCTGAGGCCGTCAGTCTGCACAACATGCGTTTGTTTTCTTTGGCTAGGTGAGAGAAAAATAATATGGTCCAAGGTACATATTGCTGTTTAGTGTGTATATATTCATCCTAAATTCAAAGAGTTAAAGTAGCTCCTCTATCTTATAACTATTTTCTTTTGTCATGTCACATCTCTGTGTGAATTAATCTATATTCCATGACAATCCAATTAACAAAAACCTGTCAATTTTCTGCCAGTATGCAGAGGTACTAATTAAATTAATTGATTCATGCAGTTTGAGTTCTTTCCTGTTCTTACTATGAGAAACATGAAAAATCTTTCTTTGACAAGATTGCTGAAAAACAGATTCAACAAATCAGCAAATCAAGAATATAAATGTATTCGTAGACAAGATCAAGTCAGGCCTGATGCAAATCATGTCACACTTCTCTGGTTCTTTCAAATCAATTGTTTTTTTCCAATGTTTTATAATCAGTGAAAACTTCTGTGTCTGCAAAGATGCTGAGAAGGAAGGAAGTGCCACTATTCAGGCCCAGTAATTTTTTTTCAAAGCTGACTGCCTTTGTACCAAGGAAATCAGTAGGTGGCATTCCCTCTAAACATACAGTATCTTCATCATAGTAAAGTATTTTTCTGTGATCATGTATACATAATTAGCAATTGTATATAAATTAACAGAATATATTTCTGAGTTGTCTTTTAGAGATACTGCTGCATATTGTTTGCAGGCTTGCAGAAATACATTTACAGCAGTTTCTAATTAGTATTTTAAAGATTACCCACACTATAAAACCTTACAGCTTAGAACTGAGTCTGTGAAAGTTTTTGGGCACCTACTTTACTGTAAAGTACATATACCTAAAATACAAGTCTTCAAGATCCTCAATCAGTTATCAATTCTTTTAAAAAATAAATATTCTGTGGCTATATGAAAATATTTGCTTCCAGCATGCCAGACCTACTAAAATATTGACAGCACTTAAAAAAAAAAAACAAAAACAAAAAAAACACCACTAACCTTGTCAGAGCTTGCTGAGTAAGCATTCTTGTTACTATCTCATCTACTGGGTCTAATCCAGCAGATATTTTACTCGCATGCTCTTCAGAATGAACTCTGACAATAAGCAGCATCAGGAGAAGAAAAGTGGTCGTGCAACTGCCAGTAAGTCCTGCAGTCAGCATACTGACCCTGGAAGCTGGATGCTTGATTTTGTTCCCTCTGAAGGAAATAAAGGCTCCAAGCAGAGTACCTTCTTTTTCTATACAGGGTAAACAGTCTTCAGCAGAAAAGACCAAGAATCGCTTCTAAATCCCTTCCAGCAAAAATGTGGTACCCTCAGTGTGCTTGAACCACTCAAGCTGTATCACAGTAGACAGCAGAGGTTTTCATTTCTGTTATCATGGTGTTGGACGAATGGGATGAGGATGAGGATTCGGCCCCTGCATCACCAGTGAAGTTGATAACAGCCAGTTTACTTAGGCCTTTGATTTGTTTGAATAAGCAAGGATCCACCTACACCACTTAAATGGGCAGTGTAATTACTGCTGCTGGGCAGAAAGGAACAATAGAACACCTAAACAAAGATGTTCTAGAAAAGCATTGATAGGGATCCATCCTTGCCTTGGTTACCCAGAACGTTTCTTCTGCTGTAAAAAAAAAAAAAAATAAAAAGGAGTGTTTAACATCTTTTCACTGAATGGAGATATTTGCTGAGCTCACTTTTTCCACTACACTTCTCAGAAGCAGACATGTGCTTTGGAGGAGCTTTAGAGAAGAGCCAAATTGAGATCAGTAGGGCTGTGCCTGGGTGCACATGTCCAACAGAGTACAATGTACTGCAGAGTTCAGCCCTAACCAGAGTCGTAACTGCTTTAAACATTCTCTATAATTTTAATTCTGAACATAGATTTAGGTGATGACTCTTCTCAAATGTCATGTGCCATTACATGGCACATACAGGACAACCAGGTAATCAGGCCCATTCAGCACAGGTTTATGAACTGCAGGTCCTAACTGACTGACTGACCTGATCTCCTTGTATGACAAGGTGACCCGCTTAGTGGATGAGGGAAGGGCTGTGGATGTTGTCTACCTAAACTTTAGTAAAGCCTTTGACACCATTTCCCACAGCATTCTCCTGGAGAAACTGGCTGCTCATGGCTTGGATGTGCACACTCTTTGCTGAGTAAAAGACTGTCTGGATGGCTGTGCCCAGAGAGTTGTGGTGAATGGAGTTAAATCAAGTTGACAGCCGGTCACACATGGTGTTACCCAGGGATCTGTATTGGGACCAGTTCTCTTTAACATCTTTATCAATGACCTGGATGAGGGGATTGAGTGCACCCTCAGTAAGTTTGCAGATGACACCAAGTTGGGTGGGAGTGTTGATCTGCCTGAGAGTAGGAAGGCTCTACAGAGGGATCTGGACAGGCTGGATTGATGGGCCAAGGTCAACTGTATGAGGTTCAACAAGGCCAAGTGCGAGATCCTGCACCTGAGTCACATCAAACCCCTGCAACGGTACAGGCTTGGGGATGAGTGGCTGGAAAGCTGCCCAGTGGAAATAGACCCGGGACTGTTGGCCAACAGCCGGCTGAATATGCGCCGGCAGTGTGCCCAGGTGGCCAAGGTGGCCAATGGCATCCTGGCCTGCATCAGGAACAGTGTGGCCCACAGGACTAGGGCAGGGATTGTCCCCCTGTACTGGGCACTGGTGAATCCTGTGTTCAGTTTTGGGTCCCTTGCTACAAGAAAGACACTGAGGTGCTGGAGCGTGTCCAGAGAAGAGCACCGGGATTGGGGAAGGGTCTGGAGCACAAGTCCTGTGAGGAGCGGCTGAGGGAGCTGGGGGTGTTCAGCCTGGAGAAGAGGAGGCGCAGGGGAGACCTTATTGCACTCAACAACTCCCTGAAAGGAGGTTGCAGAGAGGTGGGGGTTGGTCTCTTCTCCCAGGTGACAAATGATAGGACAAGAGGAAATGGCCTCAGGTTGCACCAGGGGAGGTTTAGATTGGATGTTAGAAAAATGTCTTCACTGAAAGGGTTGTCAGGCATTGGAATGGGCTGCACAGGGAAGTGGTGGATTTAACATCCCTTGGCTATTTAAGAAACATGTAGATGTAGCGCTTAGGGACATGGTTTAGTGGTGGATTTGATAGTGTTACGTTAATGGTTGGACTCTATGGTCTTAAAGGTCTTTTCCAACTTGAACAGTTCTATGATTCTATGAAACAGTCATTCAAACTTATGTGATGTGAATTCTTAATTGATCAGGGTTTTGGAAAGAGGAATATTAAGGGTTTGTTTTATATCTGCTTACCAAGCCAACACTGCAGAACAGAATGTTTTACTATATTTAGGATCTGGAAATACTTAAAGACTCTCTTGCACCCAATTATTTTAATTATTGGAGTTCCCAATTCAATTGAAAATGCTCGCAGCTTTTTGAAACTTTTCTAAGAACATGATCTGTAACATTTGTGGGGTATGTGGAGCTAAACTGGCATTTGTTATGAAGAGCTGAGGGTCGTGCCCTGACATGGGATGTTTGTCACTTTAAAGCATTTGAGCCTCCCTAATCAAAAGGAATGATTCTGCAAAGACTGATAATTAGTTTCTAAGTTTAAAACAACAAAAAAAGGTAGACTGATCAAAGAATCTTAGCAGATTCAACATCAAGAACATGATTTCTATCTTCATTAATTCGTGAGGGATTTCCTAAATTCCCTGGAAACCTAACTTGAAAGCATGACTCCAGGCACAGTTTTGAACAACAAATTAGATCCTGTAAATAAACTTATCCAATTTCAGTACTTAGAGGGCCACTATCCTTAGAATATATGGGTGCTTCATGATCCTTAATGTATTTGAATGAGTCAGTAAATTACTAAGACCACAATCCAAACTATTAGCAATTTATATAGAAAATTGAAGAAAGTTGATGTAATTATCCCATTATTCTACTGTGCTTTGCAGGTCCTAAAATGGTAGAATTCCATGGTCAACAATTTCAGATCAACTCAAAGGACGGCAAGCCGCTTTTCACAGTGGATGAAAATGAGGTTGTAATTGGCACAGATAAACTTCGAGTCACAGGTTTGTATCAGTTTAAGAAATGCCCAAATAATAGCAACAAGAAAAGCACAATAAAAACGTCATTTTCAAATACATCTGTGTGAACACAAGTTTTTGGTTTACCTCACTGGAAAATCAAAATCTGAAGATATTCTGACCTTTTACAATAAATAATCATTAGAAGCATTAACAGCAAAATAATATCTATATATAAATATGTATATACCTCTGTATGTGTGTATTTTATTTTAAAGTCATTACATATTGAAACTGCCTGGGTGCATTTTTTCTGAATTATTTAATGTTTCCAGTGCACACTGTTAACTGAGGCTGAAAAAACCCAGATAGTCCAGTTTGAATTGTATTGAGTTTTGTTTGCAAAAACATTTTAGGCATTCTCTGATTTTTTTATATGGTTTTATCTGTGAAAGTGAAAGCCACTGTATTTCTGCTCTGTGTGGACCGTGTATGTCACAGGATGGTATTTGTAGTATATTTAAAATGTCATCTGTCAGAATACAAGTTTGCCTTAGGCTATTTCTGCAAATCACCAAAATACTCATTTACAAAGTAAGATGTCTAAGTTATCACAGGAAAAGCTATTTCCTTTCATATGACCTGATGAAGTCAACCTTCATTTTCCAGGTGTAAGGTCGCATTAAAACAGATACATCACAGTGTGATTACTCTTTAAATGGAAGAGCTGATCAAAGGAAATACGGAAATTATCCTGTAACTTATTTTCAGTTACATTTTTAATATTTTTAACCTGATTGAAAGTATCGTTTAACTTTTTGCTAATTATTGGTCCACTGAAATCTTGAGGTCTTAATTTGAATGGATATAGTCATATTATTTCACTGTACAAAACTGCAAATGTGGTAGTAACTATACAATTAGTGTTTCAAAGCCAAAGTTAAGTTATAATAAATGTGCTAATAAATTTTATTTACGCCTGAGGGTCTTATCTTAAGTATTTTACTTTTTTTTTAACCTAATTGAAATTACAACTTTGTTTATCCAAGAAGCCATATCAAATAATTATTGTTTGCCCAAGGGATGCTAAACTTTAATAGAAAAGCATGTTTAACAAAGATATGAAAAACTACATAATTGTTAACTGATTTGGAAAAGGTCTACTCTGCTCAAAGTAAGTAAAAATCATTCATACATGAGTTGAAATTGTTATGCTAAAACATGTATTTTGGCTCGTCCAATATTGATCTTTACACTGCAAGGATAATTGTTTACTTTAGCAGATATTGTAGAAAGACACATTGCATGTTTCTTTTTCACACTGTAGTACAAAAGCAAATCTATTAAAGTCATTGAGGTTATTTCAGGGTAAAATTAATATAAGTGAGGGGAGATTCATGTCTACTTTGCTTCAAATTAACTTATTAAAATTGTGATTTAAATGATACTATTAGCATGAAGAATAAATTAGTAATACTTTGCATACTGAGATAATTTTTTAAAACATTTTGATAGAGAACAAGATCAATGTGAAATAAATTTTGAAAAGTTGATAACCATAAGAAACAGACTACCTCAGGCTTAAAATGCACAAAGAACATTTTGCAGTTTTTTACATTCAGTATAGTGAACTCTTTGATTTTACTTCTCCTTATTTATGTGAATTACGAAAAGCTCAGTAACCATTTGTAAGAAAACCTGACAGTTTTCAACTAAAATATAATACAGCAGAGTGTAAATGTCTGTGATTTATGATATTTCCAGAGAAATTAAAAAGACTAAGCTAATCCAACACCAACATCTCAAGAATCATCTTTTTCAACAATTTGGTATGTTTGACCTCATGCTGTTGAAGTTCAGACGTTTTCTGGCCCACATGGTATAATAAAATAGTGGCAGACTCTGTTCTCCTAGGAAGACCAAATGCCTGGGGAAAGCCATGATCAGCAAAGGGTCTCAGGTACCCCCACAGGGTCACAGAGGGGTCTAGATGACCATGTTCAGTCAGCTGATTTGATCCCCCAGTCAACACAGCCAATGCAGCCGAAAGCATGATTCCTCTCACCTTGAAGGAAACACCTAGTCCTGGCATGCACAGAGCTCTTCTGCTGACGGTGTATTGGCTGGCAAAGAGCCAATTGCTTTATAACTGACATAATGTCATGGCAGAAGGAGTGAAGTCATAGCACTGGCTGGAAACAAAGTTATTCTGCACAAATGTCTGGAGTCCATGGCTGTAGGAATCCTGTTTTTCCACTCCCTTGCCTGCTCTGCAAACCTGCCAACTATAAGGCCGTCCATATGATGGAGAAAATATAAGTAAATAAATTTACTTATAGTAACCAAGTATATAAAATATATATAAACCAAGTAAATAAAATTACATACAACAGAAAAACAAATAACATTCAACATTTTTAAAATGGTCTCAACTACTGCACAAAAAACTTTTTATCAAGTATGAACAATAATGTCTATATTGTGACTGTTGTGGAGGGTACCGTGTTGGTGATGAGTACATAAATTAATAGAAGGCAGCTGCTTACCCTCCACTCTTACTGAAGAAAAGCTGGGAAAGCAGAGGTGATCAGTATCTTTATGGAGAAGCTAACCCTTTCTCCAGTTTACTAATTGTCCTGCTTGTTTGTCTTTCATAATCTCTTAGAAGTATTTAAGAAGAAGCTCAGTATTGCTTTCTTAGAAGCTCAGTGCTGTTGGTGATTTTCTAGTGCTCTGTTCTGTGGAAAGTTTTTTCCGTTTGAGCAGCTAACCTTGAAGTGCAATGTGAAGATGTGTGTTTAATTTAAACCCTTCTGCTCAGAAGGTAAGTTAAGTAGGAGACAATCTGAGGGTATGAATAAACATTCTGCTAGACTTTGAAGAGGCAGATAGTCCTTACTTGATAGAGTGGGGGTGGGTGTTAATGAAACTTGCTGACCTCGACCCTCTTGCTAAGAAAATTAATATCTTGATCTTGTGTATTTTAGGAATAAATTATTATATATTCATAAACAGTAGTCTATAAAATAGTAAATATAGTAATATTAATATAATTAATGTTACTTTTTTACAGTTCAAAAGATAAAGTTGGTAATGAAGACAAGAAATCAATTTTGGGCTATTTTAAAAAGAAAACTGTCCTAAGGTTTTTTGTTTTGGTTTGGTTTTTTTAGTTTCATACTGTTCAAACTTCATGCTGTAGGATGTAGAGTTTTTCTCACAGGAAGATAATGCTCACCTCTTGCTTAGAGGTGACAGCTCTAGAATATGTAAATAAGCCTTTTCATTCCCTCTTACACTACCACACCTCTCTCTGGAGCATTAGCACTGGTGTTCCCTGTTGGCTTTCTTCCATTAGCCCCTGTTTCTGTGGAAGTGATACTATCTCTGTTAGCACCCACCTGTCTTTCAGAGCAGGGTGTTCGTTTTAGGAAGTGGGAGACTGAGGCTGAATTCCCTCCTTGGCCTAGGAGACTTCAGTCCTGCCGTCCCACCTCCCAGGAGAGTGCTCTGTAATGCTGTACAAAATGTTAGGTGCCCAGCGTGAGGGGACAGCTGGGAACAAGCACTCCTGATGTCTGCCAGCAAAGTGCAGCTCTGCCTCTGGCTACATGTTCTCTCATTTCTTCCTCTTTCATGGTTCACCTTCAAAAAGCAAAGCAGAGTTGTGAGATTCCCAGAGTTGTTCACTGCTGAGCATGGGCTTCAGTCTCCTCCTCACTGAATGCTCCAGTGACCGTGCTGTTTTATAAAGACATTTGGAAAGATTATGTTTAAGTAAAATGCTGTAATTGCCAGGTTTTAGTGATGACTCCAATGCTCTCGCTTCGCACAGGCTGAGAACTAGCAATACAATTGGGCTCCTCTGGGCAGTTTGGTCTCTCTGTTCTCTCTCTGCCTTGTTTCTGAGCCACAGTGGTGCTCAGACCAAGAGACCTGCCATCCTGGATCAAGAGACAGGAGCAGATCCCTAAAACAAGGATCTGCTTAATTTCAAACAAGGCTTCAGCAGCCATGATTGCACTTGGGCCTCACAAATCCCTGTATAGCTGTCCGCTCCAATCAATTTTACCAGCCTCCTCTTGCTGACATCTTTCTGTTTGTATCTGGTCATCTTTAACACAAAAAGTCCAAACCTTGGTAAGAATGTAAAAGTTGGACTAGATGAGGTATCTGATTTTTCAGTTCACATCCCTTTCATAGACAGACAAGTAGGTCATCTAATTTATTTTATAATCTTATCAAACTACATCTCAAATGCAAACGCACACTATTTGTTTTTATATCACCAAATATGAACTTACATCTAAAAGGTGCTGTAGGAGGAATACGAAAGGGTGTATATAAACAGAGTGAAATGAATAAAGCCTGTGAGACAGAAGAGTTCCCTCCACTGCCATGAGCTCCTCCTTCCTTGTGCCTTGTGGCTCTGCACATCCCACAGCAAGACATCGCGAGGGCACGTTCAGCATGTGGCATCCCACGCCTGCTGCGAGGTGCCCCCAGCAGCCTCTCAGCCCACTCGTGAATGGGCTGCAGATCTAGTGTTGAGGGTGGCTTTAAAAGTGACCTCAGGACTTAGTAGGGCGTTCTGAATTTTAATTGCAAAGAGAAGTGGATTTTAGAGTAATAAAGCTTAGGAATGATGTCAAAGCAAAGCATTCAGGATCAGAAAATATTACTAGAGAAGTTAGTTTGAGCTTAAGTAATTGAGAGGGAGCTCATGTATAGAGAGGTAAGCCTAAACCTGGATGACCTGATAAAGTCATATTTGCAAAATAATTGAGATATCCATGTATTAGTGACTTGTCCTTTACATTCCTATTACCACTTTCCCAGTGTGTGTGTCATCTGAAATCATCCATAATTACTTTTTTTTATTCCAAGTCCATGATAAAATGTTACATCACATTTGGCCCCACTCGTAACAGAGCCCCTCACTCATCATTCTCTGTTTGCAATTATGTTGTAAGACTTATCAGTCAGTTTTAATCCATATAATGCATTCTAGGCTGATTTGTGTTGCTCTAATCTCATCAAAATGTGATGTGGCCTCAAAGTAAATGCCTATAAAAGTTTATTACACCCATACTATTACCTTTATCAGCCAAGCTTGTCATCTCATTTACAATTCAAAGATATAAATGTATTTAATAATGTCATACGCAGTGCTACACTGCATACAAAAATGTGCAAAAAGTACAGAAGATGGTTTTTAATTAATCTGCTAGAGGACCTTAGTATTTTATGCTTGCCTTTCATACTCTGATACCTCAGTTTCTTGACTTTCACCTGCGTGTCTGTGAGAGAGTGCAGCTGAATTTCTCATGGTTTTCCCTGAAGCCACTGGTACAAACACAACCTTTAATTCCACTTTTAATCTGTTTTGGAACTACAGATCGATAATGATGAGTGATTGTATGGATTTCTAAAGGTGACAGATGAATTATATGAAAATCAGGCAGAGCACAGAGTAGAGCTTTTCAAAGTCTGTGCATGCTAGTGATATGTAATGTGGAGACAAAACTCAACAGCAAAGTTTGAGACACACATCGTTTCCTCTTGACGTCATTATTTATTATTTTGTTAGTGGTAGCAGATAATAGGTTGCGTTCATGTAGTTAATTTACTAGACCCCACTTATCTTTATTACTCTTACTGTTACTCTGAAATCTAGATACACCATTTCATGATTCTATGAATAGCCATTAACATTACTTCTGCAAAATTAATGGAAATTATGATTTTCTTCCCTAATCTTTCTACTAATTAGAAGTATGTGCTTTATAGCAAGTGGACTAAATAAAAAAAAATGGGTTTTTTGCACACAGACATGGCAGGAAAACTTACAAAAACACTTCACTGGAATAGAGGCACTTCAAGAAAGACAGGCTGGAAAGGCGAGGGGTAGTTGATCATCATGTGCGAGAGCATTGGGAATGCATGGTGCTCAGCCTTGGGATGGATGAGGAGCCGGCTAATGGGTCAGGATTAGAGGGCAGATCAACATGGGCAACACTGTGGTGGGTGTGTACTGCAGACCACCTGATTTGGAAGAAGAAGATGAGGCCTTCAGATGACTGAAAGAAGTTGGGTGATGATGGATAGTCTTTCTCTCCAGAACAGCAGTGTTATTAAATGCTCAGCTTTTCCTGCAGACCGTAAAACAAGATTAGAATGGATCTTATATCCAGAAACTGTGCCACGATCCTCACTATGTGACACCACTATTTAAATATCAAGAAATTAGCACAAAGTCAAATTCTACCACTGTGGCCACCATGTGTAAGGATATGCAGCAGTGTAGCAAAGAATGAAATTTCAAACTATGCGGTTTCATACAATTGGCATTATAAGAAGCTATGCAGCTTATCCAAGAATGGGAATTCACTTGTATCTTCACCTCATCCTATAACACAGTACAGATAAGCTAGTACTGAAAGTTGCTGAAAAATTTTAACCGCTCCGTAATGGAATAGGAAATAGATTCCAAACCATATGGAAGTGGAAGATCACACCATAGAACTTACGTTGGTATACTGGATGCATGCTTGAGTAAGCAAGAGGAAGATAAAGCAAATTTTAAAAGGCCTTCCAAGGTCATCAAGCCAAAATATACATCCACAGCAGCATTTTGTTCGGTCAAGAACACTTTTGCTGCAGATCTGATGGTTCTGACAATTGTCACGTCCCACTGGTTTATACCATGGAGGAGTCAGGGAGTGAATGTAGTGGATTCCCTTTAGATGAAACTGAGCTGAGAAATGGCCTCCAAGAATGCATTTACTTTATCAATATTGCAGAAGTGTTTTAAATCCACAGCATGAGACTAGAGTTGGTCCAAAGTAACATCCCCTGAATCTGTACAGTATGAGCAGCAGATCTTCAGCACTAAGTGTGTCACTCTATAAATTCACCCTTTTCAGGTCACATTACCTGCTAACGTAGACATACCTGAAGAATTCCCAGAACTACAACTGGAAGACATTAAGATCAAGCTGTCTCCCCTGATAAATCAAGTGTCTGGAGATCATTCAAAGTTACTGATAAGTCTTTTGTTAGCACAGGTAGTATTGTGACAGTATATATTTCACTGAAATTAACAGCTCATTCACTGTAATCCAAGGTGAAAATGTGAGTGAGGAAAACAGTGAAATGCTTGCTTTGCAAAGAATTATCAGGTAGGATATGGTAGAGTGAAGGACACTGAGGGATCTGATATATTCCTAAAGGACCAAAGAAATACTGCTCAAAGAAATACTTTTATCCATTGCCACCTCTAGATGGCAAGTAAACTATCAGAAGTTTTGACAGATCAGCACATCCCTGCAAAATATCTTAGTCATACCAAATCAGCATTTTCTGACAAACTTATTTAATTTCTTAGGGATTTTTTTCATCATCTCCAATGTGTAAGGTTGCCACCTTGTAACACCCACCAGCACAAATACAAGAACAGGACAATAATGAACTATGTCCAGCCAGCCATTAGGTTTTATCTTGAAAAATAATCTTAATGCTAATGAAGAAGGGTTAAAGTCCTGTCTGAGTTAATTAATTTTATATTTTCCAGTGTTACATTCATGCCAGTTGGCAGATTCTAGAAAGACTCATCTATTTAAATTGTTGATGAGGATATCAACAGCTAGATAAAATTTAAATAGAAGTTTAGAAATCCATGCTTGCTTGAAGTGATGAATTGTGGTATGGTAATTCTTACATTTTGTGCATTTCTCTACCATCCAAGCTAAGGAGATTTCATTCTAAGGAATCGTGATTTCAGCTAGGCTTCTGCTCAAAAAGCAGCATGTTTCATTCTTTCTGAGGACATCCTGAGAACTTTCCCCCAGGAAAAGTTCATCAGGCCTCATAAAGTGACAGTCTTAGTATCAGTTGGCTCAACAATGTACTCATTTTTAATGGTATCGCTTGATTTTCACCTTTTTTCCTTTTATCGTGTTCTCTGTGGTTGCCCCCAGTAATTTTTATTATCCTTTTCCCTTTATATGACATCTAATGCCATCTCACACTACGTCTCTACCATCTACACCATACTTTCTAATCATCCATTTCCCCTTGTCTTTCCTTCCCTCTGCCTGATTCTACATGTACTTTCACTTTTTCATACCAATCTCAGCAGGTCTTCCAGACAGAACACAGAAAAAAAGAGGGTTTTTTTTCTTTGCACTTACAGTTTAGTATGTTAATTATGATAATATTTAAATAAGGTTGCACATTCATGAGTGCATATTCACCAGCCTGCAGCTCAAGAGGAGTCTCTTAAGAGTTTGTTTCTCCAGATGGAGAAACATCCAAAGCCCTGACTTAAGGCTTTCTACAGCCCAGAACTCTTTCCTAAGGGTAAGTGCATTCTGTTTTAACTCAAAGAGCAGTCAGAAAAGCCATGTTAAGTAATATCGTAAAATATATTAAAATATATTGCCTTGCTACATATTTACCTCAAAAGTGCTTAAAAACGTGAATCCTCTAAGCTGGAGGTCACTCAGCTTAAGGCCTCCCCAACTTTGGATGAGTGCCTTCCCAAAGCCAATGAAGAGAAGGTGAGAGACTCCACCCTTGCTGCAGCTGGTGGTATTTAGCTGCTTTTTGATGGGGCTTTAGTACTAGGGGTTTTTTACTGTGCTTAGGCTAAACCACGTCTGGCACTTAAACGAGGCCTGCCTGCAGAGGGATGAGGCCTCTCTGTAAAGCAGCTCTGCCCACTCTGGATAACAAGGCTTTGAAGGAGGGAGGAAGGTTACACCAGTGGTTTATTTGGTCTGCTGCCTGGTTCAGTGCAGTAGATGCATTTATCAGGTCAGTATTCACACTGATGAAGTGGAGTTGCCAACCAAGTTTCCTGCCTTCTATCCAGATAGTCTTAATTGTCATCACATTATTCTGCAAGACTTAGATACCACTACCTCCTCTTCTGCCAGGAGCTATGTTTGGAGGGGAACTAGAGGGTGTTATTGTGTGAAAACTAGCAATGTCAGCGTGCAGTGTTTCGGCACTTCATTAACTGCCTGACCATCATTTATTTTACAATCTGAATTGCTCTCTTAAACCTCAGCAGCTTGGACCTAGGTTGAAAATTGACTGTTGTGCTGTTACAGGCAACCTGAATTCCTAATAAGTTAAATGGCCAGGACCTAAAGTTCTTTTAAGTCTTTATTTGGATTTATCCTCTAAGCATTCAGTCTTGCTTCTATTTCACACTGTAAATTCTCAGAGGAGGACCAGCATCCATTGCATGCTGCGTGCCGTGCTATCAATTCCAATCTTCAAAATTACTTTATTATCATAACATTTCTTTCACAAACTAACTTAAAACCACAAAGAAAGAGTACCTTGCAAGGGTGAAAAGCCTAGGTGTAAAGAAGAAAGAGCAAGGTTAAAACTAGGTAGGCTAAAAAGAAAAAATAATGACACGACAACAAAGCCAGGAGGGTACTAATAGCAAGGTGATGAGGCTACACAGTAGCCCCTTTACAGGAAGCATCTTATGAACAGTTGAAGAACCTGCAGCCATGAACTTCATCTGGGTTCTGGATGTCCGGGCTTTAAGATCTGTTTGCCTGCAGCAACACAAATGAAACAATCCTTTTGTACTGATTTCCTTTGCCTCACCTACACATGTACCACCACACAGAGGTAATCACTGTTTCTTCCCGGTGGGGATGAAACTGCCCTTATTTCAGGAGGTAAACTATCTGATCCCATAGTCATTAACATTTTACGTGCATTAATACCATTTTATATTTGGCAAGTCTGCCTAGAAATAGGAGGAAGACTTTGATGAAGCTACATGCCAGAATTTGTCCTATGGAATAGCCTAAAATAAGTATGATTATTTTTAAGTTTGTAGTATTTGCAAAGGTTTGTGAGATTTTAATTCTCTCTATTACCTCTGATGGAAGTTACATTGTAAAAATCTTTTTTACTTATATGTTGTCCCAAATAGTTTTAAATTTCTCTGTCTTCAGGCTTTTTAGAATTCATTTGAAGAATTTACACCTGTACTTTTGCCTTACCTGTGTATTTGTTGTTCCAATCAATACTGTAATAGTAATCTCTATTTTAATTGTCTCATTAATTGTTAATACATGTTTTCATATCTTAATTTCTGATATCAAAGTGGCCATATAAATCACCCTTGCTCCTTTTTTTGCATTTGAACTTTTACAATATAGTACTTTTTCTTTTTTTCCAGGCCCTGAAGGAGCACTTTTTGAACACTCTGTAGAAACACCCCTTGTGAAGGCAGAAGCTTTTAAACAGCTGAGGTAAGAATTCATACATAAAACCATAAATTAATAAGTAAATGTTGTTAGCTATAGATATTCACATTTTTCTGAACACAGGATTTTCAACAGCATTTCCAGAATTACTAATATGTTTTTTTTCTATTTTATACGACAAATTATTGTTTTGAAGGAAAATTATACATTGTTCTGCAATTCTGAAATATATTCTGAACAGTTTGTTATTGATGGTGAATATTTACAACCACGTAAAATAGTGTAGAACGTTTTCCTTTTTCAATTTCAAGACTTTTTTTATGCTAGCAGTCTGCAGTAGGTCATCAACCTATAATCAGTCAAGATTTTTAGAAACTAGTAACAATCTGAGGAAAGAGACTAAAAAGAAAAATTTGGAAATGTGCAAAGCTTTGTACAACTGAAGAGCAGTTTGGAGTGAGAAAATTATTATAGTACATGCAAGTACCTTGTATTTTTCAGAGCTCCTTAATTCTGGGTTAGCATCAATTTGTGCATTATTCCATGTCATTTTGAGTGTCTCAAAGTAGTTTACAATATGTTGATTATGATGAGGTAAGAAACTCAATTTACATTCTGTTCATGAACATCTTATGTTTCATTTTACAAGCCAGTGCAAAGAAAAAATTGAAATGAAAGAGGATCTCTTTTAACAATTACGCTTCTGTCCTTTCATACCTTGGCAGTGTGCTACTTTGAGTCATAATTTCTTTTCTTAGTGTTTCTTTTCCAATAGGGAGAACTATTAGAGAGTAGCATAAGATGATTAAAGCTTTCAAGAACACTGTAACCTGGTGACTGAATTTCCAAGTTGAGAATGGCAAATGAGAGGGAGACTATGAAGATACTTCTTTTAATTCCCTCATTGATATTTAAAATCACAGAATCATAGAATGGTTTGGGTTGGAAGGGACCTTAAAAACCATCTAGTTCCAACCCCCTGCCATGGGCAGGGACACCTTCCACTAGACCAGGTTGCTCAAAGCCTCATCCAGCCTGGCCTTGAACACTTCCAGGGATGGGGCCTCCACAGCTTCTCTGGGGGACAACCTGTGCCAGTGCCTCACCACCCTCACTGTGAAGAACTTCTTCCTGATATCCACTCTAAACCTCCCCACTTTCAATTTAAACCCGTTACCCCTCGTCCTGTCACTACAGGCCCTTGTAAAAAGTCCCCCCCAGCTTCCTTGTAGCCCCTTCAGGTACTGGAAGGTGCTATAAGGTCTCCCCAGAGCCTTCTCTTCTCCAGGCTGAACAAGCCCAACTCTCTCAGCCTGTCCCCATAGCAGAGGTGCTCCAGCCCTCTGAGCATCTTTGTGGCCTCTTCTGGACTCGTTCCAACATTTACTTACAGTAAGGATTTCAAGACAGAATGAGCTCAAGATACTAGTTTTTACATGTTGATCCCCACTTTCAAAAATGTGTTTTGCCTACTGTGGCAGAATTTGGATATGACAGACTTTAACCAATAGGTAAGATTCTGGATTGTAGTGAAGATTGGTTTTGGAGGGAGTGGTTTCATAATGTTGTAAATTTTATCATTTCCTGTCATTATCTCAATTTTGATAAAGTAGGATATCGAATTTTGTAATTACAGGAAGCTCTGCAAATTTTAATTGGATACATATCAATTATTTTCTGTGGTTACTTTCTTCAAATGCATCATGAATTAATAATATTTTAATAGGCTTAAAGCTAATAGTTTTATTCTACAGCCATTATGCTGCGCTACATTTTAAGTTCTTATCTGCACTTCATTTAAAAACAATTATAGTGTTTCAGACTACATGCAACTATTATTATAAATTTTTCATCTGTTTTGGAAATAGGATATCATTTGAAGGAAAATATTGAGATTAATTCAAAGTGTTCATAAAGCTCTCCTGTGTGGATGAGTTTACCTCGTGGCTTATCTCTTTAGTGAGTTTTACCATGTCAAATATAAGCACATGTCTTGATCTAGAATGCTGCTAAGTGTTAGCAGAGCACGAGTGTAATAGTTGAAATCCCATTTAGTTCAGCTTTCAGTTAAATTAAAATAGTGGGAAGTACAGATTCTTCCAGAATTTACAGAAATTATGCTAATAATTATTATGATGTCAGGCTAAATGTCTGCACTAGAAACTAAGTTACCTTACCCCTAAGAAAAATGCTGAATATCGGGGCATGAAGCTGTGCAATGTGTACAGCTCTCGCTCATGTCCTGGCAGGCCCTTACCCAGAGTAGTTCAAAATGCTGTCTTTACCACCCAAAATCAGTGTCAGGTCTGAAAGAGAGATGTCAACAATTCCATGGAGGGCTTCTGGGGAGGATCAAGAAGCAAATGTGTTTACCTGCAGTGCAGATGCTAAGTTAATATATAGGCAGAGAAGAGCAATTTACAAAGCTCATGATGGAAGGAGGTTACTTTCAAGGGTAATCTTAAATGTCAGTCCAAACAAAATTCATGTATTCCGTTGTGAAGGAGCTTAGACAAGTTTACCAATGAATGGAAATTTTGTAATGCTTTATAAATATTGTTCCATTCCACATTGTTAAATACAGGTATCTACCTACTGAAAAGCGCTTCAATGTGAAAATTTAAAAGGCAATTTTAAGTATAATTTTTCTATTTTCAATTCAATTACTATTTTAAATTTGAATATGCTTCCTTTACAGATTAAAGTAGTGAGTACCAAGTTATAGGCAATATAACCTATTTGATCACCTCAAGCATTATCTCCACACTTTCACCATCTGTTAATCTTCTGCTATTTTTCCTCTGTTTTTCCTTCAGTGGTTGTGCTGTGCCGTGTGAATGTGATATGCTAGATGAATGTGATGTAAAGTGCCACGGTATGCAGCTATAAATATAGCAAATACTGCTTCAAGAAAACTCGTCCACTTCAAATGTAGTTGCATGTTTCAAGGAGCTGACTGAAAAGCTGCTAATGCTCATAACTTTTCAGCTTGTGTCATGCGAACAGGGGCCACATTCATTCTGTCATTCAGATTTAGGGCAGGATCGCAAACACAACTGACACAATTGGCCTTCTGAATTACACATCCTGCTGGCTTTCCTGTCCAAATGCCGAAATTCAAGATAGTCTATTTTTCTGGAAACAAAGAGATAAGTGTGTTAGAACATATCTTTTTATAGCTAAGTAATGGAGACAGAGCAATGCAATTATACTGTGGTCAGTAACTGTCTTTTCAGTCCGTAATTTGAAGGAGACATATAGAGTCCTTTTCAGTCTAATAGATTGAATTCATGACTCACCCGTGAAGAAACAGATGTGCTTGCACTTACTTCTAACCGGTAGGAAGAATTATAACAACAAAATACAGGTTTCAAAAGCTTTCCTAGGTTTAAAATAACATTGCCTACTTTTTAATTCCTTTCCTGGAGTTCTTATATCTAAATAAGATACCTAGTTGCCATTTACAAAATTTGTTAAGATTTTAGGACACAGTGGAGACTCTAAAACAGCATCTCCCATGTAATAAGCATCTGACAAACATCTCAATGGCATGTTTACAGTCAACGGGAAGGCTTGCATATGTCCAGGAAATATCCTCCCCAGACAAACACCCCTGAGGAGGTATCTGGTTAAAATTAGCTGATTGTAATTAGAACAAAAATGTATCTGAACTACTTCTCTCTGCAATTCAGTTGCCTGATGTAGTCAAGTGCCTTCACAGCTTCCAGGTGTCAGAGTGCTTCTTTGAGGGCAAGCACCTATCTATAGGGTCACCTTTCCTTTGGTCACTAGGCTATCTTCTCTTCATTTGGTCTGTTCCTTGCTAGGTTATTCAGTTGTGCAAAGACTGACATTAAGCACAGGGATGCCACAATCCAGCTCTTCACTCCCGCTAAACTATTTCGTAGTCTGGTAAATAGAGGTGGTGGATACAGGTTTCATTCCCCTCAAGACTGGGAGGGAATTGAACTGGTAGTTCGTAATTCCTTGCTGAATAGCAAAATCAATAGGATTGTATTGTATATAATATAGCAATATACATATTATAGTATCTAT
>NW_010250784.1:9149-26794 GCF_000690775.1 Eurypyga helias | reverse complement strand
CGGCGGGTACGCAAACACTCGGGAGCGGAGCGGGAGCACGGGAGGAGCGCAGGGGCGTGCGGACGGCACCCGAGGAGCCGCTGCAGAAGAGACAAAAAGCAGAGGTTTCACAAAAGCTCACTTTCCAGGTTTATTAAGTAAAGTTAACTGAATTGTTTTCATTTTGTGGGGATTCCTTTCCGGCTAACCCGGCGGGTCGCACAGAATCACGGTTGGACTGTGATAACCCAAATACAACTTTGGCTCGTCTCACCGCTGACACGTATGGAATGGCTGGGGTTATTACATGCTGTGTCTGCTTGAGGCAGGTACATGTACAGATCAGCACAAGTTGCGAATGGCAGTTTTACATCCTTCCAAAACAGAGCAGGGCATCCGGCAAATGCGCTGCCGTGAGGGGACAGATGAGAAAGAAATCATACAGACTTGCAAATACGTAAGAAGTTCAAGAGATGCAAGAAACCTCAAAACCAAGAAATTGGGGGGGGGGGAGAAAAAAACCCCACTGAATTTCAGACACAATGTGTTCAAACGAAAACCCAGCTGTAAGTTCAATTCCCTTCCAAGTGGGAAACATACAGTAACGCAATTAAAGAGAAACCAGGCCTCGTCCTGGGAGAGATGTGTCCAAAAACACTGATGCACAAACAGGTTCAGAGTTCTAAGCAAAATGTCCCTGGGCATTGGTGTACTTGACTCTTGGAGCCAGAGCAAAGCAATTCATTACACTTGCTGGACTGCTGGGCCTACTGCTGCGGCTCGGTGGTACAACAGCACGTAGGATATTCCAGATGTCAGAGAGAAGGCAGCACGCAAACTGGTGGTTACTGGGAGAAATGCCACGGGCCAGACCTCCCAGGGATCGCCTAGAGCAAGGACACCTAATTCTGGTAGCCTGGCCTGCACTGCACACCACGCTAGTGTAATGTTCTGCAAGGTTCTTCAGTTCTTAGCTCACTCCTTTCTCAGCCTGAGTTGTTTCTGTCTTGTGCATGAGCACAACTGGCCGTGCAAAATGATCCGAAAAACATAAGGGACAGGACCAAAGAAAACTGGCTGAACCTGGGGCTGGCTTTCAGCTCCTATTCCCAAATATCAGTTAAAGGTTGGAAATTTATCTACAAAAGAAACAATATAAATGAAATAAAAAAATGGCACCGTCCACAAAATTAAAAAAAAAAAAAGAGAAAGAGAAAAATCTTACAACACAGCCTCAAAAACCAGCGCTGCAACGAGAGCTCAGTCACAAAATGAAGGGTTCTAGCTCTTCGTACATCGGAAAAGGAAACAGAGCTAAAAAGTACTAGTCCACATTCTCTTAATAAGTTAAACTTACTTTCCCTCCCCCTGCCTACAAAAGGGGTAGAAGCAAAGGGGAAAGGAGGCTACCAAAAATTAAAAAAAAAAGGAAAAAAAAGGGAAAAAAAGAAAGGAGAGAGAAGGAGAGCGCGCGCGAGAGAGCAGTCTGTGGTCAGAGGCTCAGAGCAGGGCTGAGTTCCTTTTAAGGGTTTAAAATATGCAAAACAGTTCCTCAAAAGTCGCCTCTCGTCAACAGTTAGTTCAACGCTGTAGCCATAGAAACTCAAGTATATATTGGAGCAGAGATTCTTTCAGGCAGATCCACCGTCATCCGGAGCGCTGCTCGGCACGCGTTAATCCTCGATGATTATGGGTTCATCATTCATGGGCTGGCGTAGCTGCACTGCCTGGATGGGCCGGAGGATAATAGGCTTGTAAGGGCGTCTGGCGGCTCGCTTGGCTTCGGAGGAGGAAAGCAGCTTGCGGATTTTCCTGCGGACAGCAAGCAAGAAAGAAACCGATTACAGAGACCGGACGCTAAGGCACTGGAGGTTCCTCCATCTCTCCCAGAGAAACCAGGCCTGCACACACAGAGGCCGCTCGCTAACGGGATGGGCCGACACTGTTTATTTTGGCAATGTCTTCCCCGGGGAACTTTGGTTTTTTGATTTATAAACCCACCAGTGAAGAGGAAATTGCATTCTCTGCTCCAGAATCCTTCCCCTGCAGAGCAGAAGGCATTCTGGTTCAGCCTCACAGCACCTGGCCCTGCTGCTGGAAGCGTAACACGTGAAATAGTTCCGACAGCCAGTTTCCACGCCACTAATTCATCCTGATGTGCGCAGGCGCGGCGGTCGGACGTCCTGCAGGCAGCTTCGTGGGAATTCTCAAAGCCAAGTTACAGCCAAACCTCTTGGGCTGTGTCGGTTGTTCCCCGCCTGCTGCTCCATCTCTCGGAGCTCTCTGCCGTTCCCCAGCCCAGGCAGGGGGGCACAGCTGTCTCGTCTACGGAAACACGGCACAGCACAACCCAGCAACATCTGGGCTCCTGTGGAGCAATGCCCCAAGGCTGAGCTGCCGCAAGGGAGCTCCGTGATGGCCACGAACCGGTGCTGGAGCCCTCCCCACTACTAACAGGGTGTCTCTCCCCCTTATTTCTCCCACACTGCGTATGCCCAAGCCAGAAACGGGCAATATTCACCTCCTGCCTCCCCTAGGAGTTTCCCTGGATGCTAACAGGCTAGCAGCAAGTCTTACCAGATGCAAGAAGCTGTTTTCCATACAGAGAGAAAGTAAAAGAGAGACAACGGAGAGAGGGGACACCAAAGTTTTAAAATTAGCAAAATAAGGTAGAAACAGACAACACAGAATGATAACTCCTTTCCTTTTGTCAATACAGGCTTAGAACTAAAGCAAATAACCTAAAGGAAAAAAACCAGCAACAATGAAAAACGTAGAATGCAATTAAAATTAAGAATTCATTTCTAGAGGAAGCTGTGGTGGCCAAAGGCATACAGAGATTAGAAACAGAAGCGATAAATATTCACAAGAGTCATCTACCAGTACCAGCCTCCAGTTCAGGAACTGGGGCAACAATGGGGGTCTGAGAGACCCCTACGGGCTCCCACCTTAACGATTTTTTAACTCGCCACCAGAGACACGGCACTGCGCTAGAGGAAGGGCAGCCGCAGGGCTTTACAGCCCACAACTCCACAGCCTGTCTCCCAGAGATAACTTTTACACTGTTTGGTTACCCAACATCGTTGGGGCCAAATTTTTCATATAAAAAAACAGGAGAACAACAAAAAAAACCCCAACCAACCAACCAAACCCAAAAGGGAAAGAAGAGGAGAAAAGACAAGGCACGTTCATAGAAGAAACTGGTCAAAATACTTCCCCCTCTCCCCTAAAACTGACCCTCCCCACTGCCAGCGCTGACAAATCAGCCTCAGCTGAAGATGAATCGGCTCTGGTGAGGTTGGGTCATCTCCTCACTTGCATGTTTTTCCCCAGAGCAGAACGAGCACAGAGCTCACACGCACGGAGACACGTCCTTTGTTTGCCCAGCGTCCCCATTGCCCCGGTGTCTTCTGAAGCTGAAAGGGCACAGGGCGGGGAGCGAACGGGGTAGAAAAGGGGCACAGTGGGGAGAAAATAAGAGGTAGAATCCCGATGTGATGGTTTTTCCAAGCCTCACTTGGCTGAAGGTGATCTACGTTCAGCCAGCGGAGCTGCTTGCGGTACCCGGGCGCGCTCGGTTAGACACGCCGCCATCGCAAACGCGTCTCGCGGCGGCTCCTGCTTCCTGATCTTTTTTTCGCCGCCTCCGCTCGCATAAATTATAAAGGCCGGGTTCCCTACTGTGAGGCTTCAATTCAAAAACTCACCCCTTTCAATCGACCAACTTTTCAAACCGATCCCTCTCCCGTTTTCCAGCACCGCTCTCTCCAAAGGGGGAGGAGGGGGGGTGTAAAACTTCAGGCAAACCTACGTTCTGCGAGCGAAAGCCCGGCCTGACCCTCAGCTGGAGGACGATCCGCAGATACTGCTGCGAGACTGATCGCCAGGGCGCCAACACAAAGCTCACATTGTTTCAGAGCTCACAAACAAGCCTCACATTCTTGACGCCGGAACGCGGCAGATGGTTCAGGGAAAAGTTAGAGGTGAAGCGCCCGACAGAAAACCCGTGCCGCTCGCAATGCTGCGTCGCCCAGGCTTCCCCCCTTGTCAGCAGGCAGCCAAGCATCTCCTTTCAGCACTCGCCACTCAGCGAAGCAGCAAGGCTGCCAGACAAAGGATCCTGTTCTTTTTTTAATGGCAGAGATAAGGGCCGATGTCTATCACCGTGCTACGATTTCTGCGTCAAGAGACGTGCCGGTTGCCGCGGGACTGATCTTTCCCACATCAGTCGCGTGACGAATCCTCTCGCTGTTCCCTACAGAGCAAAGGGCAGGACCTCGCAGCAGTGCTCGGACACCCCTACCCCGGGCCTGCAGTTGTTCTCGTGGGCTGGACGACAGAGACGTCAAGCGGTGTTTTGTAGGTGCGGGATTACAAAATAAGCCTTGAGCATCGCTGAATCGGAGACCGTATGCCCTGCATCCACAATGGCACCTGAATCTGCCGGAGCTGCGGGTCTGTAACAGGATCCTGGGGCCTCTTTACCACAGCAACGTGACAACAGGAATAAGGAAACTGCTTGCCCTTAAATACTTCTCTCACTTTAGTTTCACTTATATTCAGGATCCCACTGCTTACCGTCACAGCGTCTCACAGGAACAGAACAGGAGAAGGAACGACAAAGTACAGATATGAGCTGGTGTGAAATGCACGGTTGCATTACAGGTGCCCATAGGAACAAGTCTAACAAGGAAATAAAGATCACGTTTCGCCTGTGTTCTAACAGGAGGGGTTTCCTGCACCAAAATCTGACGATCCGATAGATCGGGGTTAGCAACTTGAATGTTACCGGCCTCGGCTTCCCGATGAAGCCCATCTGGGATACCAGGCGCACAGAACAGCCACTTGAAATGCGTTGCAGGCTGAGGAGGAGGGCTGGGGATGTCAGGGCTCTGACTGTGCGCGTCATGCTGAACAAACAAATACTCGGAGTAGCACCAAACATCGTAGTACCAGAAGAGATGACGTACTCAAAACTCCTGACCTCCCCGGTCCCTTGCAAAGGCTCAGACACCCAGTAATTCCCATGTCCATCTCTGCAAAGGGAAAGGTAAGTGCTTCTCTGCCTGCGGGGGCACTGATACTGGAAGTGTTGGTCACTCCAGGCTTCAGAGACCAACAAAAGCCAGACAGCACCTCTGCTTGCAGGGAGGGCTGAAATTCAGGGCTGCGGCTTTGCTCTGACCTTCCACGAGGGTGCCCAGGAGAGAGGCACCAAGTCCTTGGAAGGAAAGGACACAAGCCTATGTCCCTATCTTTCTCACCACACTCGGGAGCAGTCGTCCCTTCCTGGGAATATCACGATATCGGGAACACGTGCAGAAAAGCTTTGCTTTAGTGATCAGGTCACATAGTGGCTGATGGGTTTTAGGCCAGTCAGTTTTAGGGTGAAACTCAGGCAAGAAAAGGTGCTTTCCCTATTTTTATCCCTCAGGCAGCCTGGCAAGAAGGACTAGCAGAAGCATTACCACCAAAGGAGGAGGGTGGACACTGCAGGGCTAAATCTCACCGCTACTGGTAGCCAATATAAACCTCCAAAGAAATGAGGCAACTCAGCTCCCCGAAACTTGAAGGTTTCGGTACTCAAGACACAGGAGGAGATATTCTGAGGTAATACAAGACATGTCCTTCAGCATGCAAGAGGCTCTGTTCCTCAGCATCACCCATGCGCCAGAAGGCCCCTGTCCTGCTGCCGAGACTGCGGCGGGACCTCCACAGGCATTAATGGGTCTAAACCAGACGAACTCCCTGCCTCAGTCTTCCTCCTTACTGCCCATCTCTTACCGGAAGAAGAATCTGCTTTCTCTGGAATGCCAGAGCACAATTAGGTGTATCACAGCCTTTATCCACCTCAGCAGCAGTCTCTGCATTCAGTCCATAGCAACAGATGTGCCGAAGAGATCCCCGTCTAACCACGAAATCAGCTGCAGCACCCACAAGGAACACAAACCAAAAGGCCTCCCCTTAAATCCTCCGAAAGACCAAGTTTCCTACCTGGTTTCTTCAGTGGCCATGTAAAAAACATCGTCCGGGGCATCAATCCAGTTCATCCTCCTCCTTTTCACTGGAGGCATGGATCCACCACGAATTAATCGGACTTTTGTTGGGTATGATTTCCCATTGAGCAGCAAGTTTCGGCTTGGTCCCTAACGCGACACATAAAAAAGTGTAATTAGGGACTGCAACAAACCTGTGGCAGCATGTGATAAGCACTGAAAGGAAGAGAGAACTAGTTTTCGTGTCGGTTGTTGAGAGTTTATGGTAAATATTTCCCCTCTTGCCCATGACTGAACACAGAATTCACGTAAAAGCAGTTGTCCACAAGCAGAAGAAGTCAGGCACCTTCAGTATACAATAGGACAGCGATACTCCAGCGACAGGACAGATAATAAATGGAAGGCATTACCAATAACCTCTTGCTTGTGTCTGAAAGACGACATCAAGTTTGAAAGACAGAGCATAAGACTTAGATTTCAGCTACTGCCATAGCTCTAGAGCAACTCTATTGATTTCAGGGAAGGAAATCTAGCTACACAGCAAATCAAACACAACAATCAGAATTTATAGTTATTCCAGCGTACCAAAAACTTACCCATATCCTTTTTGTTCTAGGAAGGTTAATATTTAATGATGCATTTAATGTGCCGTTGAAAACAAATCTAGAACTACAAAGCTTAGCAGCTTTTCATCGTAAAATCCTTTCGGCATTTAACACCACAGATTGCCCACACGCAACACACTTGGCAAATCAACGCAGGCACAATTCTGCAGACCCACAGCAGCCCCCTTCCGCTCAACTGGAGAAACATGAGCTGTTATTAAGAGGTGCAGATGCAAGGGAAGCGAAGGATTAAGCTTCTCGAACGCGGCTGTCCTTGATAATTTGAAGTCCAGTTCTGCTGCCCCTCTTCCTGCTGCTTAGCACATTGAGAAATCCCAACGAAATCAGTAACATGGGACGAGTCGGGAAGATGCAAAATAAGGGCCCCCAAAATTTGGTATGGATAAATTAAAGCTGGTCAGAAAACAGTCCGGTACAACTTTAATTCTGGGATTTCATGGGCCATCCCCCGAGGTCAGACCATCTCCTCTGGTACACCAAAGCTTCCCCCCTTCTGCCCCCAAAATGGGAAACTGAGCGTGTACATGAGGGATGCCCGGCCTGGGAGAGCCACCTCAAAAGGAAAAGTGAGGACATGAGGTACTCACATCCTTAAGCGTCAGGTTACGGCAAATGCTCAACCGAATTTTAACACTTTGACTCAGAAAGGGAAGGCTTCAGTCTGCCAACCAAGAAAAAAACACACCAGAACCCTGTGTCTATCTCATCTTTAACTAAGGAGAAAAACCCAACGATCGATGACCTCTTTTTCTTGACCAGCCTTAATCGACCGTCCTAGCAAGATCTGCTTCTTGTAGAAAATCAGGGCTTTACAGCTAACCAAACAAAATCCCACCTTTTAAAATCCTAAGCTCTCGAAAGCTGCAATATCCAAGTGCAATAACGATTTAATTTCTCAGTTGCCCAGCTCCATGTTATACAAGACAACTTCGGCACCACAGCAGACCACCGAAACACTTCGAGAATTGCTTTTGTATTTCAGGTTTATTAAGGAAAAGGTTTCAAATAAAAAGCTTTTCTGTTGGGTTTTTTTTCCTACCCCTCCAGATTTCTCCAAGAAATTAGGGTCATGAAGGATATTTTCTCCGCACGTGCAACATAAACAGGAGAACAACTCCGGAAGAAGAACTTGGAAACACCTAGAAGGGGCAGCCCTGTGCTTCGAGGTTGCCTTTTCTCCACCCGCACAGAGCAAGCTGTTTCAAATGGTACAACCTGAAACGTGGACCTTGAATTTTCAGTTCAGCATCACACTTCTTCAAGCAACCAGAACTCAAGGCAGTTCGGGGGTTTTACCCTAAAACACCTACGTTGGGTCATCATAGGTTTCTCCCACTGCACTGAGTTGGTTTATACAGCAGACACAAACAAGTAGCCAGTCTCCTCAGCGACAAGGAACAAAGCTGAATTCCTGGAGGAATACGATTTACCACTTGGGATCAGATGCTCAAGTAACAAACCGAAGGAGTGCTTCGTTACTACAAGCAGACCGGCGTTACAGCCTACCCTGATGACGCTACGCCCCGTCCGAGAACGTGACTAGCTTTGGGAATGCCGGCGGTCACCAGCCGGCGACCATCGGTCACGCCTGACCCACGGCAGAGCGACCGCCGACCCTCGCGCGGCGTGGCAGTTCACCTGCTGAGGCAAGCTCCACTTCAACACCAGGAGATCGTTTTGGAGGAAAGAGGGTGGATGCTTGAGGTTCTCTCCCATGAGTTTTCCATGAGCCGTGTGTACGGGGGGAAAAAAGGGATGCACAGGCTTTGTGCCGGCCTCTTCACACCGAGGGGAATTTTTTGAGAAAGCATTTTGCCAGAGACACATCACTCAGACTGGCTATTTGCTTCTGTCCTTTGATAACACTCAGCGTAATGGATGAAAAACTAGGAATCGTTTTGACTAAAAAACAACACAAACAAACATTCTCCACAGACAACTTGCACACCGACTTCCTAAAAAAGTAAGAATGATAAAAAAAAAAAAGAAACCGTTTTCCAAGCAAACCCTTCCATCATTTAAACCTTCCTCCTTCAGCAAAACACGTTCCACCTAGAAACACATCCCAGAGCTTTGCTATGAACAGCCACTCGGTTTCTGCATGAGCAGAAACAAACCGTTCCGTTCAAAATTTATGTAAATAGAGTTAAATTGTAGGTAACCACTTCCATGTTTCCTATGCCCCCAATTCGTTATTTTTTGACAACTTTTCAATCAGTTGGGAAGTATGACCAGCTGCAAACAGCAAAGACGGAAGTGAAACACTAGGGTTTAACGGGGTGTTCTATCTAGCGCGGGTTAATAATTCTTCTTTTCCCTGTTTTGGTTAAATGAACATTCTCTTACCATTTGTCTGGTTTGTCCGTGGTTAGGCAGACCTAACAAACAGGAAAGAGAATAGAGCTGGTAAGACCATTGCTTTTCCAAGACAGAAAAAAGTACAAAATCAAAACACACGCAGCTATGATGGCAACTGTGCTGTTTTGCGACAACCAGAGGCGTCTGCCAAACTGACTCCTCCCCTCCTGGGCAGGTAACTGAGAAAAGGGCTTCCTTAACAACACGGTTGGAAGAGCAGAGCCCCCACCTTAAAAACACATTCCATTTGCTCAGTCTTTTCTCTGTTTACTCACACCTTTCTCCAAACTACCGCTAAAAGTACACCTCCTCGTTCAGATCTGAGGTTTTCCTCAAGTCTTGGGGAAAAACCTGGCAGTCTGTCGGAGTTTTGGAAGAATTTACTGACATCAAGGAGGAGAAAGAGGAAGGCATTATACACTGTCAAGACAGCAACAAATAAAATCTTTCCTATCATCCCTGAATCCCCAGGGAACGCTTCAGCTCAGACGTTAAGCTACAAGCTGTTAGCAAACAGATTGTATTTGCTGAACCTACCACCAGTAAATACTTCCACAGGCGTTGCTCCGGCAGTCCCAGAGCGACTCCAGCTACCACACAAAGCCCTTCCCCATGACACAAACGGCTCCGTAAGGCACCGAGCACTGTGGCTTGACCTTACTGGCTTTTTTGGCTGTCCTATCACATACCCTATCGTGCTGCCACCGCGTAGGTACTCAACTGCGCTTGACATGCACGGGACCCTGCGGGACACACACCCTTGGGATACGAGGGGATGATGTGTGGCTAGAAGGCAGCAGGGTATGGCATGGAAGGGACTGGGAGGCCTCTCTGTTAGCATCGTTTAGTTTTCCAAGATGCATGCTCCCAGAAAACACCGTGTCACCGACAGCAGTGCACCAAACCATCTCTGTCAGCCCTTTCTGGATGAGAACCAAGGTATCAGTGCATCAAGTCCCACAGGTACTACAGGACAGGCATCAGCAAGTGCTGCTGCCGGCTGCGGAAGTTTCCAGTAGGAACTCTGCGCTCACACCTACAGCAGGCTTCCCAGCTTGCCATTTCCCATTGCTAGCCAGTTAAGCTGTGATGAAATGGCAAAGCTCTTTAGAGAATCCAGCAAAATGAACAGCTCGTGGTCCGAACTCCAACCGATTCCTCCAGGTTCTCCTTGGTAAAACCGACCACCGTGTTTCTTGGCGTGCTTGCTGCCAGCACACGTGGCACGGTAACGTACCGGGAGGAAGGCGGAACAGGGGACGTTTTCCGAGCACCGAGCATCACAACACTGCATTCAAATGAACAGCTCCTATCAAATGTATTTCCCCTTCTGTACAGACGTTTGAAGCAGCTAACAGCGTACATAAAGACACGTACTTTCACTTTTCACAGCGTTTTTGTGCCTAAGTATCCGCAGAGATGATGAAGTAGCTGCCAAAAAGACTTCCATCAAATCTGCAGAACAGATGTGCCAGGCACCAAGCAAGACGACCAGTAACAACCTTTGGATGTTGACAAAGGCAATAGAGGCGCGAGATAATCGCCCCTTTTTACAGGGGAGCAGCAGTCCAGCCCAACACAGCTGGGAGCAGCTGTCCGAGACGGATGGACAGAGCTCCGCGGGCGCTGGGGGACAGTGCAGCCAGCAGGATGCAGCCTGAACCTGCTGGTTTCAGAGCTAAGCTCCAGCACCGGGCTTTTCTTCCCCCTTCCGTAACAGAATGATAGCATTTTCTCCATTCACAGGAGCCGGGAGAGATGTACATCAACTGATGTTATTCCCTGGCTTGAAGCCACCCGTTTCATTTTAGCCACCCTCCAGCTCAGCTCTGCTCTTGTACTAACAACATCCGTGGTGCCAGAAGAGACCGGCCCGCGGGAGCAGCTGCGATGGCTGTTGCTTGGCCGTACAGCAGACAGTAAGCAATGCTATTCCCAAGCACCAGAACTCACCCAGAACACTCCACGCTGAGATGCTGAGTCCGATACAAACGGAGCAAAGGCTGAGCAGAATTGCTACTTGCTCTGAGCCTCAAAGCTTCAGAGCCCTCAAACCGCAAAGCAGCTTCGCCAACAGGGACACACATCACCCCTGAGCTGGAGTTTTCTAGGATACAGCTGCTCGTGACAACGTTTTGCTCCAGTAAAAGAAGACACAGAACAAAGTTACGGTTCCAACACGTTTGTGATCGCAGTAATCAATTAGCTTATTAATCTTTGCTATCTGTGACTTTTCCCATTAGTCACACTTGGACAGCTGGAGTTCGAAAGAAGGAAAGCAGACACTAAAAAAGACTAGCTTCAGTTTGCAGTAAGAATCACACTAAAAGTACGTGCAGCCGAAGCACCGTTACTGAACCAGCAGCTTCTACCCACCACAGTCACCCCAGAGGTACAGAGAGAGAGCCTCACATCTGTAACCCGCTGCACAACAGCCGTCAAGTCAACAGGGTGCATCTGTACTGGAAACAATGGATTCTCACCCAAAAGTAGCTTCTGCGAGACAGACACCTCCACGAACTACACTAAGGTGCCGTCTCTGGGTAAGGAGCGGCGCAGACGGGTAACTCACCGCACGAACCTGGGTCCTCCCCGAGCTCCTTGCTCCGTCTTCACAGATGGAGCTTTGAGAGACATGCATCCACAAGCAGTTAAAAAAGTAGGACAGCTCAAGCATATGAACCAGGAGCAAAATCCAACAAGGTTCTGGCAGCTCCTCTACTGGAAAAAGCTGTCTTGAACTGCATTTTATGGAGGGATGTCTAGAGAAACCAGAGGCTGAGAAGTGTGAATATTCCTTCTGACAGTATCTAAGGTCCAACTGCTTGAATTTACATACCTCGCATGAGAAACAACACTGAACTCCCTCAAATAAGGAAAAAAACCCCAAACAAATAAGGTGGTGAGCGAACCTTTAACCCACAAAGTGTAAAGGTCTGTGATGATGACTCTAAGCAGATCTTCCACTCTCCTGCAGCCCAAAAAAACAGAAATATACTTTGGAAACTCAAGATTAAATGTGGTTTGGAAAACGCCAAAACCCTACAAAAAGTCTTCCCATTCAATTCCTCCTGCCAAAGTCTACACGGAAACAGAGAGGAAGTCCCAGAGGATAAAACGCAGACAAGGTAAACTGGAGGTATATCTGCAGATAAGCACAGATGTCCCTTGCCACAGATGGTTCTCCAGCGTTACTGAAATGGCAATAAACCAACTAATCGCAGTCCTGAGACTGGCACCCTCAAAGCACGCCTCCACTCCCCACAACTCGGGGAACAAAGACCTCAGGGCTGTTCCTCAAGCAGAAGCACAATTACAGAGATTTTGGCTCAAAACCAGGCACAGCAGGTTACTATGCCCTAATAATCCTCTCATTCTTCAGCTACCAAAGCTGTGGATGAATACGTTTTCCCACAAAAAACCAAGGCAGGTGGGGAAGGACTATCACAAACAGCAAATCCAAGTCTGTTACTACCGTTACTTTGCAGCTTGGGGATGGGGGAACCACCTCTCAGTCAACAAACCTGTTCCTTTTCCAACAGACTCATATCATCTGAGCCTAATGCCTTCAGTCTCGTTAAATTTAAAATGAGAGAACACCCCGACTTCCTGCTGCAACTGGAGCACCAGCCCAAGAGCATGCTGCTGGAGAAGGGAATAGTTGGCAGCTGACAAGTGGAGTGGGGGAATCTAATTTCCCAACGGGAAGCAAACCAGCACACCCAGTCCCACTGGAAGCCCGGGAGTAGACTCACACTCCTTGCTCGTGTTGTCCCATTCCCCGCCAGTCCAGCGAGACGTCCTCAGCCCCCCGAGGGAGCGTTCAGAAATTGCTCCCACCGCCCAAACCCAGCCTGCTTTTCTGCCCGCTCCCCACAGCACACAACTGACGCCTGGAGAAGCACTGGAGGGCAGGGGTATTTCCATGAAGTTACGACAGCATGCGTTGGGAAGCTGCAGAACAAGCGCCAACCATGGCCATTTTTCTACCTGGGGCAGAAATGGTTTTCCAAGCCTGAACATCCGAACTACTGCCTGTGCCTTCGGTAGTTTGGCACAAGAAGTCTGCACAGAGCTGATGCCAGCGACCCGGAGGAAGGGCAGCCCAGCTTCCAGGCACTGAGCATAACTTGGAGTTGTTAAATTTATATTCACTCGAATTTACTAACTCTCCAGCTTACCCACCACACACAAAACTATGGATCCTTCATCTCATGTTAACATAGGACATCTTTTCTTTCCCTTTTTTTTTTTTTTTCTTTTTCAACCAATCAGGACATTAAGCAGCGAGTCACAGATGGTATTTCAGTTGTAACCTCCATTTACCAAGGAGAAATATCATGCAGATCATGCAATATGCAGTAACATTCATAAGCACGTCTTCAGTCACAACCAACATGGAGAATTTAACACACACTTTCACAACCAGCAAGTTTACTCCACTAAAATAAGATGGCTTTCAAAAATCCATACACTCTTCATATGCATTTTCCTTTTCCCAAAGTCAGCTCCTCCTGGGATTCCATTCTTCCCAGCAGTAACAAAAACATCAACAGTACCACACTGGTGAGCAAGCTAGAAAAATAACATAAAGAATGCATGCATGAATGAGGCTTGACGAACAAGAATTTCCCTTCCAAGTTACTGAAGTCGTCTCCGTGTGCTGAGATACACACGCAGCCAGATTTTGCAGCAGGCTAGAAGAATGTTTTAGTACCCCTCTCTCTGAAACTGCCAAGAGCGTGTGACCACTATGAGCAGACTGAGTGTCCACCTTCTGACAATCAAAGGCTATAAACTTTCACTAATGCAAGTGCAACGAGCAGAAAACAAGAGCATAAATTGTACCAAGCACCACCCTAGACTAATATTTGCCCAAAATGCTGTTGTACATAAGAACAATGTTAAAATGGCAATTTACTTACCCAAGTAAGTTCCTACCAAGATTGGCAAAGGAAAAGGAAAAAAAAGATTTAAGGTTAAAAAAAGGGAGAGATTCACACAGTTCAGAATACAGTAGCCCAGCCCCATGCAACAAATACAGAAACAAAGACTGGTTTGGTTGCAATGAAACACAGAAATGATGGCAGTTCTCTGCAGGACAGATAAACCCAAGACAACATTAAACAAACAGTGAGTCCGAATGAGAGATTCTACACAGAGGAACTTTAATTTTGTCCGAGTAAGTAGGGGTTCGCTACCCACCGCCTTCCACTGACCCCTGGACATGAACCTTGTTGGATTCGGACACTACTTCCAAACATCCTTGGTCTAACAGCTTCATTGATTTGCTTCACGGTACCTCATAGATGATGTGTTTGCTCATGCAAAGCTGTACCTTCTGCTACTTTGAGGACCCTACTAACACTTCCCTACTAATTGTAGTGATATCCAACCACAACCAGTCAGTAGCCACCCTTGGACAAGTATGTTGAGGATGGGGAGCCGCTGGCTTGGTGTTGAGCCAATAAATACTATCCACTCACAGCCCTAGAGCATCATGGTATATTCTGGTCTGGCTGTAACACGCTGAGTGGTTAAAAAGGAGACGTAACAAAAGCATGCACCTCGCTGCTTTAGGACTTGCTGATCCAAACTGTGTAACGTAGAATCCACTGAATTATTCACTGTTCCTAGAACTGGGATTATTACATATTATACACGTGTGTTTGTGTATGTATGATATATCACACATGTAGATTCCACTTAATTACAAGTGCAGGCTTTGCACTCTCAGGGGCATCCGCAATTCTGCCCTTGCATCGTTAGGCATTCATTTCCTCTCGTATTAATTACACCTGCTCCCTACCACTGCCTTGGGATACGCGCTCTTCTCTCAATCCACATTTGCATCTCCCTCCATAGATCCCTCATAAATGAAAGGGGTTTCGCCAGCTGACCCATACAGCATAATGCCCATCCCCTGCTTTCATTTCCAGACCCTTCTCCCTAACACCCAAAGGAAGTAATCACAGTGTCACGGTTAAGCTGAAGGCAAGTTAAAAAAGTTTCACTCAACATCTGAATACAAAATCCGATTCTCAAAAAGAATCTGTAATTTTGGCACGTAATCTACCGCAAGCAAGTTGCACAGGCACATGGTTCTTGGGGTGTCCAAAAAGCATTTCAAGCAACTTGTCATCCCTCCCAGCTGTGCTGCTGCTGGCAACAAACCGACATGCCTTAAAGAAGCGCCAAACGTCTTCTCTCTTGACACTAGTCAGCGATACACTGGTCCAGATATCAGCAGCTAAAGCCAGGATTATTCCTTAAAGGACCACATTATTCCTTAAAGGACCAGTGATCCCTGTTATTTACAGTCATTCCTGGATGGGCAGATTTCCTCTGCCTGGTTAGCCTTCACTTTGCAAGGGCAGAATTTTCGTGCAGCTTATCCATACAGGTAGGTCCAGATTTTCTGCAAGGTCTGTCACGCAGAAAAAAACTCTCTGAGGCAAGTCTGGTCACCTACATCGTGATGCTTCTTTATATTCCCACCTCAATAGCCGGTTTTGATCAAGAATAGTATTTCCACTTCCACGTTCATCTCTTGGTAATTAAACTCATGCCATGCTAGGCTGCTGGATGCTCCCAGTTCTAGGGGTTCATTCACATTTTCCCAAAAAGGAGGTGAGAAACAATGAACCAGAACACATTAAATTAGATTTGACGTTCCATTTGGGGTTAGGAATCCCCGGAAGCAGAAGCAAGGTATTCCAACAGTTAATTAACCTCACTCAAAAATCTGCAGCTTGTTTCCAGCTCAAGTTTTTCTACAGTACCTTCTGGCTACTGCAGCTCATTATTCCCTTCCTGGCTAGACTAAAAAGCCCTCTATTATTACACTTCTGCTGCTCCTGTCAGCAGAGACAAATATCTACAACTTCCACTTTGATAGAAGCATTTCCCATTATACAGTGTTTTCCAGTCCCTTCACCGTTTTCATGGCTCTTCTATAAACCCTCCCCCATTTTCAGCATTCGATCCACTGCCACTTTATCAATGCAAGTTTGTTGCTGGGAAAAGCCTTCCCTTTATTTCAGCTACTCATTCCTCCCTCTCTCTCTCTGCCAATTTTAGAGTGCATGTGATGACCCTGAAAAATCCAATTTGATTAGATGAAAGCCAACATGGTATAAAAGAGAGAGGGGGAAAGGCAGGAAAAAAAAAAAAATCATCTAACAATGCTTGCTCCTTCCTCCCTTCCCTCGGTAGGAATTTGCACAGACAAGTATCCCATAGACCCTGTACTGGCTAGCTGTAGGGAAAAAAGCAAACAAGGTCCAGAACATAAAACATCCTCTCTATCTCTCTAGAGACAGCTTCATGGCAAGTACTGTCAGTCAAGCTCCGTAACATTAATAAATAAGCAACAAACTAATCATTTCTTTAACGTCTTACTACATTCAACAGCTCATGAGACTCCATGTACCTTTCATGCTCCAAAAATAGGATTCTGCAGCAATTTGTCCACGCTAATCTAATGTTGAAGGAGAGCTGGGAAGGGCACTGTATGCCTAATGATGCTTCCAATGCAATTTAAAGAAGAGGAAAACAAAATAGGTGAAAGGAATACAACCTTCTGATAAAACAGAGTGGAGATAGTGAGGAGAGATGAGATTAAGAATATTTGTCTGTTCTTGGAATTCATCACCAGTCGAAAATCTAGATGCCTGGCTAAAGAAACCATATTTGGAGCTGGAAAAAGTTTAGCTCTCTAGGGTTAAGCAGGTGATACGTCAGAAAAAGAAAAGTTAAAAATACTTAGCTGGAGTTACAGTGTCAAGAGAAAAAAACAAGCAAACAACAAAACTCCAAGGGAAAAATCTGAATCACTTTTAAGTTCAGCAATTTCCAACAATTCCATAGTTAGGTTTAACTAGTTTTGGCCACAACACACTAACAACAGCCTCCTTTTCTTTTCCTCCTTGATCTCTCACCACCAAGGTTCCCCTTTTCCCAGCCTTTCCTTACTTACCATTACTATCTCTCCTCAAACAAGAGTTCAGCTTGACCAACACACATCCACCCACTGACCAGCTAGCTGGTCTTCCCTCTCCAACCCCTCCACCCTCAGTCATCCTTTGGGCACATTTAGGAATGGCGTTTCCATTTACGCAGGAATGTTCATCAAAGCACTTCACTGGTTAACTTTTTTGAGGGCTGAATTCCAACAACTGACCACCCATTGTCCTAAACACCAAGGGGTGGTAGAGCCTCAGACAAAAATTCCAGCGGTGCTGCCTAAAGGAATGCCCAAAGACCTGCATGAACAGTTCCATTTTCAGCGATGTTAAACAGCCAAATTCTAAACGAAGGCAGCAGGTGTCATGGGAATTTAAATGCCTTATGAACGTGACCACCAATATGTATGAACACGGACCGTAATGCTTTACACTAAGCGCAAATACAAGCTGCTACGTGGCTCACTCCCTGCAAAGCAATCCCTTGTCTATATATAGTGCTTTACGACTTGGCCATGGCGTGCCATCAGCTCAGCAACTAGCCATAATTTACAGTATGCATACTTCATCCGTGAGATTGGAAGCAACAGCCCAGCACCAAGAGGCCTTTATCACCAGCAAGGAGACTTCAGCGAAAGCCCACCACAACAGCTGTTCCCTGTCACGTGTTGGAGAGTGACACAGGGACCCGTCCAAACCGTAAGGTGTCTTCCCGCTGCCAC
>NW_010250784.1:0-9115 GCF_000690775.1 Eurypyga helias | reverse complement strand
TATCACATTGAAGAAGGTCAACATCTCCTCAAACACGCTTTCAACACAGGTGGACAAAGTGTTTTCCTGCACCTGAATTTGTGCACAAAGATTTTCAGCTACTCCTTGCAGTCATCTCAACACCAGCTTTTCTCTGCAGTACACACCTACAGTGACCTCAACGACCCGGTACGCCACTGTGGATCACTAAGGGAGAGGAAAACCAAAACAAATCAAACCCTTCCTGTAATTTCCTGTAGTAATAATAGAAGCTATGCAAACTAAGAATCTGACTGGTTCTAACAATTCGGTTTTACTCACATTAAACTTTTTTTTTATTATTTTAGGACAGTTACAATCCAAAAATCAGTTGTTGTGGATAAATTCTAGTCACAATGCATCATCACTCTGGCTGCCATTCACCCCTTCTTCATGACGTTTCCAATTTGTGCTCTTCCACTCCTCTGACCTCCTCCTCTCCCTTCCCACCAGCAGCCTCCCAAAGCAGTAAGCCTGCCTGACTCCATCCAGAGCCAAGGAGAAGTCTCAGCACTATGCTCCCAGGGCTGGCAAGGTACAGGAAAGTGGCATCAGCCATGCCCAGAGCCAGCAAAGCTCACCAGCTCACATGCAAGGCACCGGCACACTGACTGGCTCCAGGCCAGAAATAACTCCACCAAACTTCCATCATGTTTCCCTGTGCCCAGCAGATCTTGATTCCAAGTTCTTTAAACTTTGTTTCCTTGCAGGTGGTTCCTTTCCCTCTGTCACAGCAAAGCTTCCAGCAACCCAGGGTCAGAAAAGACGCCAGATGTTGAAATCTCAGCATGACAAACATTTTCCGTTCACAACTAAATCTCAACCACCAAGTTTAAGCTGAACTGCTCACGAGAATATGCAGTAAACACTCGCTACCCCAGCAAGCAAAAAGACTGCGGGACTAAATCGTGCTCCACTACGTAGAAGTTACAGAACAAACACTACTGCAAGAACTGCCTGCGAACAGGCCAAGCAGGTAAAGCCGAGGGCACTTGGCGAGAGCAGGCCCCTGCACAACTACGCACGTATGGAGAAACACGCATTCTGGGCAGCCTGGACAGGTATTTCACCAAAGTTGTTAGGGTTTTACAACATTTAAACAAGAATCCTCCATTTCCAGGGAGTGAATGGGCTCAGGTTATCCAAACCAGTGCTCTATGCAGAGAGAGCCTGAGGAAAGGGTCAGTTCTTCCACTTCACTCCTTTGGGCCACTACAGCTCGAGCTTCAGGAGTGTCACCCGCTGAGTGACACAGCAGCCCCCTCTGCTGATGAGGGCATTTAGCAGGGAGCAGCAGGCAGGCCCACCAGCAGGCACTCGCTAGGAGCTGCGGAGCTACTCCACATCTACATCCCTCCTTACCGGGCAAAGCTTCCAAGGAAGCCAAACTGACCGAGGGCAACGAGGTTTTGGTATTCTTCCCAAAACAAAACAGTTAAAAAGCACATTAAAAACTCTGCAACACAATATCAAGGTATAAATTCCCAAAGAGAGCAAGATCACTGTCCTCATTCCTACTGTATTCTCCACATGCGCTTATCGTGCACGTAAATACTGCTAACGGTTACCCACGGTCTGTTACACACGGAGCTGAACAACAGGGCGTGCAATGTGGGCCGCTCCACGGCAACACCTAGGCCTAACTTTTTGTGTCTGCCTGCCTCACGGTGACATCTGGATACCCCAACTATTCAAAATGGCTCTGTTCTATTTGGTTCAGTGACATCATACGTACGCTTCCTGCATTATCACAAACCAAAGCCGCTGAGGTCTATTTGGTAGTCAGAAGGAATCGATTTTTAACCCGTGGAAACCTTGAAAACCATTTCTATTGCAAGTAGAGAACATGCAGACAGTCTCTCGACGGTGAGACTGCCCACTCACAGTGGAACACACAGAGGCTGGAACCCTGGGAATACCATCTTCTACTTCTTTTGGTCGATGTGAATTTAAAGTAGTTCAGGACGCATGAAACTTTGACTTCTTACAAGCCAAACAGCGAAAACACCACCTAGTTTCAAACCAAGCATCACAGATTTCAGCAGTTTCACCAAACCCCTAGAAAACTGTTCTGTCAACTGGAGGAATTAGTACTGGGTTCTGAACACGGCACTTGATGTCTTCAGTACGGTTGTACTTGTCGTCTGCATGTGAAAAGCCTGGAAGGTGAGCAGCATAACTGCGGGTGGAAACGATTACCCAAGGAACACTTAGACATCAACACAGAAGGTGCACACAGACTCATTAGCCACGAAGCACAGACAAGCCAGCAGATGAAACTAAAAAAAAAAAATCACTCTCCTAGCATAAGCTGAGCGCAGCTTCAAGGTCTTACCCCTGCTAGGCATCAACAGGCGCTTCTTCATGTTGCCTGATAGAGCACAAGTGAACAGAAAAGAGAAAAACATCACATCAGCAACCTGAACAGCAGCAGTTCAAAAAAGTTCTTAATGTTAAAAGGCAAACAGTAAGATATCAAATACTTGTAACTGTATTTTAGATAAGCCACATATAAAGTTCAAATTAAAGGTAAAAAATGAGAAAAGATCTCCCTCCCTGCTCAAAGTCACCATGAAACCAACCGTTCTTTTCCCCTGTTAGGGAGAGCTACCTTCCATGTTCTCGCTCCTGTTAAGACCATTTGAACCGACCCTTTTATCCTCATCTGAGAAAAAGACTGCACTTTCTCTTCCCTGACACTCAGGCACGAGCAACTCTTCAGATCCCTGGAGTCCGTGCCAGGAACGTCCCGCACCTATCTCCCACTTCAAACACCTTCCCCATGCCTTTTCCTCCTGAGGAGAAGCAGCCCGAAGTCCCCTGCGCCGGGGTGCTCAGCGACAGGGCCACCAGAAGCGAACGCTCGGGTTCTGCACGAGGCCAGGAGCAAGTTTACCCCCCGCCAGCTGGGGCACGTTTCCTCCCCCTGCCAGGCAGCAGCCTGCCTTCCCCAGCGCGGGCAGCCTCACGTAGCTCTGCCCGAAGCCAGGTGACCTACACGTTACAAAGGCACCTGGGAACTGCACTGCTACTCCCTACAGGTTAAAAAGCTGTAAACCTCCACAGAAAAAGGAAGCATCACTGGAAAAAAAAAACCGCTATTAAGGGTTTCTTCATACTACTCCTTTAAAACTGGAAGGGAAGTTTCTCCTTCGCTATCCCATTCGCAAGGTTGGTCGAGCTAGGCAGAGTTCCACCGGCACAGCAGCTTTACGTGCAGGCACCACACATCACGTGCCTCGCACTCACGAGAAACAGGACAAGTCTCTTGTACAGAAGGAAAAAATTAACCTCCCTCAAGAATAAGAAACTTGGAATTCATATACAGAATTCTAGTTTTAAACAATCTCCTTGCATACCGAAAGAAGAAAAAGCCTACACAGACAATACACACATAGCAGAAAAATATTTACCGTCCATTCCGTTGTGTTGTTCATAACTTCTTTTTCCCAGGATAGTTGGGGACCCATTATTAATGACAGGCGTAAACTTAGCAGGAGTCAGATTGTTGAGAGAACTGGACAAGCTCTTTGCAGGATCTGGTTTCGGAGGGCACGGATGAGACTCTGTTGTAAAAGAGCAAGGTGGGGGTTTTTATTAGTGAAGGTACTGGAATTATAAATCTGAAAACAACCTGCAAACCTCCAAGGTGACCAAGTACATCTCCCTTTATGTACAAGCCATCTCAGTCAATAATTTCGACCAGAGATTGCTATTTATATAAGCATTTTAAGTATATCTGGGAATTCACCTCTACCGAAGATGCTGAAACCAGTGTCATAATATTATCCTATAATAAGAGTTGATAACAAAAGCACTTTCTATCTATTTCCAAATCACTGCTCTCAGAGAATTTAGGAATATTTTGGGGATGCTCTGTATTAAAAACCACCTTTGAGCAGTCATGCAACACCCCTAATCTCTGGGGAAATGTGCCAGTTTTGCAGGGTCTGTAAAAAATACAGTTTCTAAACTGGCCAAAGAAGTGGGGATCCCAAGCACCACCATAAAGAACTGAGTCTGAATTCAAACTTTCGGCTGAGGCAGAGATCAAGCACTAGCTGTTCAACCGAAAAAATGTTGAGAAAGCTAAAAACAACAGCAAATGGGATCTTCAAACGAGCTTGTTCTCCTGCAGCCCCGCTAGCTGAGTAACATGTGACCTAGAGGACACTGAGCACACCACCTCCAAAACCGCATTCTCGCCAGTCCGACAGCCCCCCGCCCCGTTTCTGTCACTCCCCTCTCCCAGTCAAATGGAGACCCTGACCCAGCGCTGATGAAATCTCAACATCCACTGCTACGTTCTGCACAACTGTGAAAATCAGGATTTTACCCAGCAGCAAACCTTCTCTCATTATTGGTTTTATTTGGTTGCACTATCCGTATCCCAAGGTGTCTCAGTCTGTGTATCTCATTAGTATACAGTAGTACAACACTCAGGGAAGCAGTAAATATTTAATAAACCCTGAGTCTTGCTGCTGTAACCACCCGTGTCTTCAGGGTACCTCTAGCAACTGGCAACACTAGGGAAAGCGATTTTGCATTCATCTGGAGTCAGAGCTGGCATGTCACGTAGCTGGCCTCTTCCAGCACCTAAAACTTACACCGAGGTCCTGGGCAGAGCTGCTCGGTGCTCCCCCACTGATCAGTTGAAAAGAAAACAGCCCTCAAGAAAACTGCCAAAAAAAAGGAAGTAAAGAATGGAAATACAGTCCCCCTTGTCTAGCTCCAGCACAGAACTGCCAGCAACTGACTCACAAGTGGTGGGACCGAGTGTTGTCCTAAACCCGAGAGCTTCTTGGAGTATCCAACTGCAGGAACTGCCTCCAGCCAGCTCAAAAATACGGAACAATGGGACTGACCAATTGTTCCTGAAACATTATGTTGGTGCCTCCATTAACAGATGGTGACTTGTCCCCACATCCATGGGAGACCACAGCAAACGCATCCCTTCCTGCACTTGGAAAAGTGTCTGGTACAGCTCTGCGAGCCCAGAGTGGTCTGCTGAGCCTCTAGGCCTGTCAGGAAAAGGAAAAAGGACAAGTTCATGGGAAGGCTTTGGTTTTAATCCCGAACCAGCATCTAAATCCAGAACCAAATGGGAAAAGAAATGGTCAGCAGATTTAGTTAGTAGGTTTTTTTTTTGGTTGGAGGTTTCTGTGTTTGGTGGTGTTTGGGTTTTTTTAATACCTAAATACCGGAGTACTGCTTCTAAAGGCTTTCGAACCACTTGCTTTAATAGCAATGGGTTTTCTGATGCCTCGGGTAAACGTGCTGTGCCTGTAAAATAAAGAAAAATAATTAGAGGGTAAAGACAATTAGGTATTACAGCAAAACCAAATGAATAACTCAAGTGTCCTGAAAGAGCTTTCCAATCAAAAGGAATCTTACAGGTTGCAAGCATGTCTTGGCAACGGGACACAAATGCAGAATGCTAACTGCCAATAGCAAATAGGAGTATTCTAAACCAGACAACTCATGAATTTTTAAAGCTATTTGTCTGGCCTACAGTTGGTGAGAATGCTCTGCAAGCGTAGCTAGATTCTGTGAAACAACTTGGTAGATGCGAGAGAGCATCTCAAGAAGCTGCAACTCAAGCTTTGTAGGAAAGGGATCTCAACGGGCTCCTTTGCAAGTAGGTCCCAGCGGCATCGCCACTCACATTCGGCTTTGATTGCTGCGCTGTTAATAGGCAGATAGGGATGTCTTGCAGCGTGCCAAGGGCGCAAGATATCTCGACATAAACGTCTGGCAATTCTTGTCAGTTTGGTTGTATGCAGATAAAAAGCCTGTCGTGTCTTCATTGCAAACTTGGGACTCCCACTGTTTCGTACTGGCACGCCATGAGGACTCTAGAAAGAAAGAAAAATAAGTATTATTTCTAAAAAATTATTATTATTAAAGGAGAAAGTTTATCATATAAAATCACTTTCAGCTACTGATTCACAGACATAAGGACAAAAACAGTACTACAGGTGGAAGTATTTTAAGCCCAGCTATTCCCCATTTACCAAATCTTACCCGTCACATTAGGAATTTTCTTCCAAAATATCTCAAAGGATAAAACGAAGGCAAACGTTTTCTCTACTATTTACTTCTGCGCTGTCCCAAGTTTTAAAGTAGGGATCCAAAAGCCAGACCTGAAGATGTTACCTGATGCTATCACCTGATTTAGTGTTTACAGAGCCAACAGAAAGACTCCCAAACTTTATATGCTTCAAGCTGCTCCGGATATACAATGCAAACCCCTTACATAAAAGCATTTGTAAGAGGGAGAGGAAAATCAGAAAGCATCTGTATGGCTAAAATACACACGACAAACTCACTTCCCAAAGCAAACTTAGAGCACACAAGAATGTTTTTGTCTCAAAGTTGCAAGAATTTCTGGTCTAATTCTTACTCTGAACTCAATGAATTTATTTAGAGTTGCCAAATATTCACCGTGTGTAATAAAGAATAATACTGAAAGGCACTTATCTACTACCAAGAGTGAAAGCAGTGTCTTCCTCATGAAAAGCAGCTAAGTCAAGCCATAGCATAATGAAAGTAGTATCTTGTTATCTCAAACCTGCCCACGGTTGGAAAACAGGACAAAGTTTCAGTTTGGGGAGAACAAGGCTTTCCCCTCTCTATTTGCATGCTTTTTTTATTAACAAACAAGAGGTATAAGGCTGATAAAACCTGGAAGTTATCTCAGCAATTAGGGAGCTTCAGAGGGCAAACAGAAGCCTGGAAAGGACAGAAGTTAAACAAAAGAAATAGGATAAAAAAGGAATGACAGCAAAGACTAGGAGAGAGGAAATAAATCAATCTAAGACCAAAGTTCAGCATGCACTATCCTTCTGTCCATGCAATGCAGCTACTTATTCCAACCACCCCAATGTATGATTGGAAGTTCCAGACTGAACTTCTGCCAAATGCAGAAACATTCTGAGAATTTTGGCTTTGAAATAAAAGGGGAAAAATTAAACAGAAGCAGCTCAATACAAATGCGTACTCCAACCTATCCAAAAGGAAGGATGATTAATTAAAAAGAAAAATAAGACGAAGTAGAAAAATAAGATAAGGGAACTCTAAAATGCCACTAGCTATTTGGGGTATCTAATGATGACTGTGCCTTAGGAAAGGAAACAGGTTTCAGGAAATAATGAATTCTTTTATGAAAAAAAAAAAAAGTCCTCCTCCCCCTACAGCAAAAATCAGGGAAACCAGAAACACTGGCTGGCATTTCAGTTTCTCCCATCTTCATTAAGTTATCCCATGGATTTGATGGCTAGTTTGCTACACCAATGCCGGGTTTTTCCTCAGGGCAGTACTTGCCAACAAATGGCTTACAGCTGAAAAGAACGTGCCAACTTTTGCAAGACACGAAATGCTAAACCCAAGGATGACAATGGAGGCTGAAGGCATTCTTCTTGTTGTTAAATATTTAAGAACAGCAAACAATTAGTTAGGTACTGTGGCACCTTGCTTTCCAGGCAAGAGCAGTGAAGCAGCGCGCTTCGCGGATACCTACCAAATTATTGCGGTTTGGTCCTGGTCTCTCCCCATCTAACCGTGTGGGCATTTTCAAGCCACCGTATTTCTTCCAGTAGGTCCAACAGGATGCACAGAGGCGACACTGCATGTTAGGGGGACCCCAAGAATACCACTGGTAAGACTGTGTGGCTAGAGATAACAAAGGTGGAAATTATATATATCCTTAAACAGGATCACTTTTCAGAGCTTATTCTTGTTAGAACCATCACAAAAGAAAAACATCACAAAAGAAAACCCACATGAAGACAGCGCAAAGCTCAAACACACCTTAAAAACCCAACGATGGCTTCACCGTCATCACCACTGTTAATGTATTTGGGATTTCAGCAGAATTAATTATATACATAAGCCCCTCTGAAAACATGAACAGAAATAAACAACTAAAGAATGTGAGAAACCTAACTTGTCTGCTCGCATAGTCCTGCATTCCAGCACCTCAAGAGGCTCCCCATGAAGGAGCACAATTATTAGAACTCAGTATATTAATATCAAGCAGCAGACCAAATATAGCAATATCAAATAAATTGCAATCTTCTGTCCCCTCACCCTTCCAAAACCTTCTCTCCTCCCCCTCCCAGCTTTAACTTCACTGTTTCCCACACAGCATTCACGCTCTCTGTGCACGGCTGCCATACCGGCGTGTCACTTACTGTAACAGCTCTCACAGGCCCGTCCTGCTCCCGCGTTCTGTGCCTGTACTCCAGTACCATTCACCACTCCTGGCTTGACATTATTTACATTGATCTGGTTGGGGTTTGGCTTGTTGCTTAAAACACAAAGCAAAAAGGACAAACGTTAATCCAGGCATGCAATTTCCTACTTCACTTTCCAAATTATGGCCCAAAATGTTGGAAGATTTCAATTCGGTTCATTGTGTGGCTTTCCAGAACAAGCTGTACTTACCAGCAATCTGACTTCATAAACAAACAGCTGTAATAATTTTAACACTATTATAATAATAACTCAATACTTAAACATCACCGATAATAAAAATAATTATCATAATAGTTAGATGCCACTTTCCAGAGTCCAAAACCATTTAAAAATGATAAGCCAGTGAGGTCAGGTAGGTATCTTGCCCACTATCCTAGACATTCTGATCGAGGTGACAAAAAGATCTCACCTACAGATGCGTCTCAGTCCGTAACATGCTGGGTATTTTACTTAAATCTCCACAAAGAAGGCTGGGGGACGGAGCAGGAGAGCTAAGACAAGAAGGCTCAACACCTGCCTTAGTCAGGGGAATATAACCCTAGACTGCAGTCACGAACATTTCCACCTTGCCTTACCGCAAAGGTTTGCGTCACGTAGCCACGGTTCACAGGAGGACACCCCACACATGGAACAAAAACCTTTGAACGTGGTGAATACACAGAGACTTAAATGAGTATGAGCCTTCTGATCAGGCTTAAACTACGGCTTCCGCTTCTAATAGAAAGCATTTAGGTTTCTACTAAGTGGAAAAAGTCTAAAAGCCCAACGTTCGCAAAGCGAGAAATGCAGTGACGGCTGTCACTAATACATTCTAATATAACATCTGAATCACATAGAATCA
>NW_010250783.1:3812-4604 GCF_000690775.1 Eurypyga helias | reverse complement strand
GACGTGAATTCTTGCGGTTCACTTTTTGTAGAGCAGAGACTCAAATGAAATTCCTGACCAAGTGAGCCGTGAAATGCCTTTGGAAAACAGCGTGTGCCTGAAGCTACCTGTGCTTTGCCTTGGCTTGCACCATGGGAGCCTAGAAAGGCTTCCTCTAGGAAGAGGAAACCCTTTGGACCCTTTACGTAAGGCCCAAACAAAAATAACACCCCTCCGCGGCACTAGGACTGAGCAGTGTGCTTAAAGTGCAACGATCTCTGCACACAAATGGGTTTTACAGTGTACTGACGGGCGCTGGCTATGACCAACTATCCAAAAGCACGGCCAGCAGCCACAGCGGCCACCCCCTGCCACCTGCCCGCAGTTTAAACACTGAAGGCCCTCAGCTCTGCAGGCCGAGTGGGGACGACGGTCGGAAACCCAAAGACGCTGTCTGTCCAGCCAAGCTCTGCAGGGTAGTTCTGCTCAGAGATCACACACAAGACAAGAATGCCGAATGGCATTATCCTTTCCCACTCCGCTTCACGAGTGGGGACGACGGTCGGAAACCCAAAGACGCTGTCTGTCCAGCCAAGCTCTGCAGGGTAGTTCTGCTCAGAGATCACACACAAGACAAGAATGCCGAATGGCATTATCCTTTCCCACTCCGCTTCACCCCTGGCGCCACTTCCCGCCGCCCCGCCCCCATACACCTTCTTTCGTCTGGGTGTTAGTGATCTGCAGGTCGCAGTGGGACGCCTTCAGCTTCTCGCAGCCCATGATCCGCTGCTTCAGGTCGCACACGGAGCTGTG
>NW_010250783.1:0-3795 GCF_000690775.1 Eurypyga helias | reverse complement strand
TGGTTCAGCTGTGAGAAGGACTTGTAGTGAACACACGACAGGGCTGGGCCAGGCGGTGCCTCCTCTGTGACAGTGGCCCTGCAAGGCCCCGGCCTCCACACCCACAACAGCTCTGGCCCGTGGCCCTCAGCAACTGAGCTGGATCACAGCTCCCTCTCTAACACCCAGTGTTGCCAAACACGGTTGCTATGACGACATGGGTGCCTCTGCCTCAGTGTTCCGCCCATGGGGTTACTGGGCACCACCTGCATGGGCCACCCCGAGCTGGTCAAATCATGTTGGACCTGAATGCATGATAGGCATAATAAAGTCACCAGGCTGGCCTCTTCCCTTGTCGTGGGCCTTGAAGGTCTCAGGCACCAGACAACCACCTTGTGGTGACCTCGTCACAGGGCAGGGAAGGGCATCAGCACACATAACACCATCTATAAAATCAGGCAGTGCTTTATCCCTCCTCTCCTCCCATGGCTCATTTCTGGAGGAAATGGGAAAAAGCACCAGAAACCACCCCCACTACTGCTCTGCTAGTGCACAAAGAGATCAGGAAGACTTTCGGTTCGCAGTCCATGTTGACAGATTCAGAAATCAGACAAGTAGTTCTGAACGAGGATAAGCCTTTGCCTTGCATTGGGCAACCAACCGGGATGTGGACCCAGCAGCACAGACCACTGCCACACACAAACCACCCCCACTATGCACAGGGAAAGCCACAAGCCAGATGTGGCATCCAAAAAACCCACATCACTGTTCCTCACGCGGACTGCCTCTGCCCTTTCTGTGTATGCCCACCTCTCCGCACTTAGCTGCCGGTTTTATCCTCACAGCCATTTTGGAAAAGTTCACTTCTATTTCACCTGCTGTGACCTGGCAGCAGCACAGGCCCAGAGTCCATGACTGTGGCCGGGAACGTCCATAGCCACACAGAACTGTATAGGGGTTAAAATACCCAGAGGTTCCGCTCATTTCAGTTGTTTAAGGCAAGGTTTTGGCTGGAACACAGTCACCAAAATGTGAAACAGGGACTGACCTACACTCCCTCCTTGCCTGGGCCTCTTTCATCACCAGTTCTCAGCATTCCCTTAGGTCCTGGGGAGCACATATCAAGGGTTTCCTGTTTAAAAGAAACAAGAAAGATCAGTCACAAATATGACATTCACGTACATGGTGCCCACACAGGAGCATCAGCCAGGCCCTGCGTACACAGAAGATTCATTGAATGCAGCGGGGAAGAGAAAGCAGAAACAGCCCTCTGGCACCCGCAAATTGTACCAAGAATTTCTGCTCTCCACTGGGGCTCAGCCCACTTGCAGGTACGATACTGACCCAGACAGGAAACTGAGGGTATCAGTCACTCCCAGGTGCCCCATACAGTGTACCTTCCTCCACTGCCTCCAGCTAATGAACTGCTTTCCGGGCTCTTCCAGCTCATCTTGGCTTAGATAACTGCACTCTGGTCCAGGGCTGGCTGAGGGAACTTCTCAGGGCTTTCACTTTGCTTCAGGCTTGGTACCAGCACGAGGCTTCATCCCTCTGTCCTGGCCCCAGCAGAAGGTGGGCAAGGGGCAGCTGTGCAAGTGGTTTGATGGAACTGAGGCTGTGCACCTCCCAGAGATCAAACACAACACAGAAAAGGCCCAGAGAAACTGTGTTAGACAGCAGCTGAAAAAAATCATCAGGGCTGAACATCACTGCTTAAGACACAGAGATTGGAGTTTTGGGCACTGGAGCTCCCAACAGCTCGGCTCTCCGAAGAGAAACATCCTTTAGCTTGTTACCCCAACAGAAATATGACAGGCTGCCCCCATCAACCGTCTGAAGCGTTTCCTTGTCCCTGCCCAGTTCCCTCCCATGCTCACCAAGCTGTTTGCTCTGCAAAACAGCCAGTTCTACACACTGGCAGCCCAATGCCTCTGTGCTCACAGACATGAAAACTGCAGTTCCAGACCACACAGGAACCGTGAAAGCCTTCCAGTCTGCGTTAGGATTTACAGAGCAAGAACTGCTGCACCTCTGTTTTCCAGCTGCCACCAACTGCTGGAGAAAGGGTCTGGTTTTTGATCAGCTGAGTGATCCAGGCTAACTACCAAAATCCAGTACGTGACATCAGACCTCAGGCTCCAGATTTTCAGCCCAACATGAAGGACTGAATACCCTCTCTCCTGCCATTGGCCTGACTGCAGAATTGCACATCCCCTGGCTTCTCCAGCTCTTCCCCAGCAGTCTCCTCCTGGCCACTCTGCTATAGGTTGCTACACGGTCACAGGGAACCACATTCTGGATGCACTGTGGCATCTCCCACCAACGCTGACACAGAGGTGTTTTCCCAGCACACTCTGCTCCTCTCACCTCTCCTGGTCTCACCGCACTGTGCGTTCCTCACCTTCAGCCACTGCTTTTGTCCTTCAGATCGATCTCCCAGGGAAATTTGGTCTAGCAATGAAAACAGAAAATGGCAGTGTGATCACACAAATAGCAAGACTGGCCCCAGAGGGAGCTGGGACGAGCTTCTCTCTTGTCCTGCAGGGACGAACATCTTGTCCTGCAGGGAAGCACAGCACAAAGCAAACCTGGTGAGGTTTGAGCACTAACAACTTCCAGGGCTTTCCTGAGATTTTGCTGCCTTCTGCAGATTCTGGGGTGTTAACACGCCAATCATCCCAGCTCCCTGCATTTTGAGATGGCTGATTGTTTGCTGGGACTAGAGTATCAGTTGACACCTGCACTGCTCAACCCTTATAGATCTGAGCGTGTTCCCCACAGCTCCGTACGACTGTACCCTGTGGGCACTGGGGCTCAGGGTGAGCAGTGCTGCACAGGTATGTGCTGAGAGGCAGCACAACGGGAATACATATACCAAACTGGTGGGGGAAAGATTGAGTATTGACTCTGGGAAACGTGATGCCAGTTGAGTGTCTGCAGCAGGATCCAGGTAGCCAGAGTACTGAGCAGCCACTATCTTTGCAGACCATGAGGAAACTGGTACCCTCAGTCCCACAACACGCTCTAGATGACATCCTACCTCTCCCACCCTTTTCCTCCCTTTCCCATCCAGCTTTCCAGTCTGTAGGAGCCATCTTCTGAGGGTACGACAAGAGAAGGTGTCCCTTGCTGATCCGTCACCGCTTCCTACCCTGAAAGATTGCAGGGCCTGTGCGCAAGGACATGTGGAGCTGTGGCAGTAGTTTGCTCCTTTTCTGCTCCCTACATACCCCCTGGAGGACTTGACTGCAGTCTGTTTTCAGGGTCGTTCTCCTCCTTGTACCAGCTTCCTTGAAAAATTCTGCCGTTTGCCACTTCCGTCTGCTCAGGAGTTGATGCCATGGGACAGAAGCCTGGGGTGCACAAAGAAGGGGGGTGCCACCCTTCCCCCAGGACTGTCTCTCTGGTGGTAAGCACTGGAAAAGGTTAGGTAACAGCCTGAGAGCACCATTCCCAGAGTCACTGTGCCAGGAGGAGGGACACCATCTGGGGCAAAGCAGCATAACATACATCAGCCAAGGGAGCAACATCCAACCATCGGTGCTCCCCACTGGCTTCTCTGACAACAAAGCCCTGGAGCATGCTTTCACCAGGAAGGAGACACCACTTCCACGGCTGGAAAGTCCATTTATGAAAGGCTGTCAGCAGAGATGGGGCTGTTCATGAGCACGAGACCCACATGAAGGCCTGCAGACAGCCAAGACCCCTGGTCTGTCCCCACCAGAGCCTGCTGGATCCAAACTTCCCCTGGCCTGCGGACATGAAACACCGACCTCCAGCTCTCAGGGCTTGGGGCAGCAGCAGGAACTGCTCAGA
>NW_010250782.1:0-16861 GCF_000690775.1 Eurypyga helias | reverse complement strand
TATGATTCTATGATTCTATGCTGGTTGCTCCTTTGCATGTGTCAGTGTATGCATGATCAGATGTTTTGAGCCAAGAAGTTGTCTAAGTGTCAAGAATTTCAGTCTTCATATAAATTCCTGTCACTCCTATTTCCAGTCTTCGAGTCAATAATTTTGATAACTTGAAAACAGTCAGCTTCAGTACTGGTGATAATTTATACTTAGGCATGTTCCTGTTTTTGCATGGCAAAACAACGTGTTAGGCTTTTATGCCTTTTAATTTTACCTTTTTTTTTTTTTTATGAAAAGATTTCTTTTATAAAGCCTGAAAAAAAGGAGCTTGAGTTTATAACAGACAAATTTTGGAAATATGATGAACCAGGAAGTTGCTAGACAGTTTTCTGGTTCTTTTAGCAGTCAGACTATATTTCACATCACAGTTTACATTACAGATAATGTTAAATAGCATATGGTAACATACTTTGGATGAAATCCTAGCTCCGCTTAAGTCGGTAACAAAATTCACTTTGATTTCAGAATCATAGTTATTGTCTGATTCATAACCAAAATTCTTCAAAAAATGGTATCCTTGGAAGAAACTGTAGCTTTCAAAAGCCAGGAATGCAATTTGTTCCTGTTCTAGAGCCTTATGGAGTCTAGGGGAAAGGAGAGAGTGAACAAGTGCTGTACTTACACTTTATCTTGTATGGGGCAGTTTTAACATGGCTAGTAAAAGCTCACAGAACAGTTACAAAAAGCTGGTTGTAGTTCTACAGCTCAGGTGTGATTTTACAGCTTTATGATACAACTTTTAAAAATGATAACCAATGTTCATTGTTTTCTTTCTTTATTTTTTAGTGTATGGCAAAAATAAGAGATCAGAGAGATACTTGGTTGGCATTAGAAATGGGATGCGACATCATTAGTGATCCTCTTAAACCACAAAGTAACTGCAAATTATTTCATGCATTTTCTCTAAGCTCATTCCATACAGCTTTGTAATGAGGTCTGTAAGGGCCAAATGTAGTCCAGATGAAATCAGTTGCATTCCACCTGCCTGCACTGAAGCAGACTTTGGACTATATATAGTATGTGGGAGTAAGTGATAGGATCACAATGAATAGTCTCTCTGTTCAGTAATGATCATGGGGAATTCTAAGAATGCCTAATGAAAAGCATCTTTCTTTTGGAAAGAATGTATTTGTAGCTTTTAGCAGATTTAGGTTGCAAGGACATTATACGTTGACTATGCAGGCTACTCCCTATATTTTTATAGGTAAAGTAAAACCTCAAAAGGCTACTGTCAAGCTATTTCAAAGTTCATGTGGAGAATTCTCATCAAAATGATAGAAAATTTACTGTGGAAAATATGTAAGTATATAGACAGAGAAGTATTAAAAAAATCATATAAGGGGAAAATATAACATTCTGCAATTTTCCTTTAAGTCATTTGCACTTTTTGTGTCGTAACACTCTGGGCTTGCTTACTGTTTGCTTTTCTGGAGCTCTGCAAAAAATTATCAATCTTGTTCCATACAAAAGGAGCTCCTTTATTTCTAGATCTTGCTTTTATTCAGTTTTCCCATAGAATAGATTGGCTGATGATTCTGTTCTCCTTTTTGCAAGTAACTGTTCTTCCATGACAAGCCTCGTTGAAGTGAGTACAGTCATAGCCTTAAATATATGCCAGATTAAAAAGTTCAAGGCCTCTCTGTTCTGGAGTGTACCTTTATACCCCATCCAAGTAGTCTTTCTAGAGGTCCTACGTGAAATTACTGTATAAACCTTTGTTATGTTTCCTCTTCAGTGTGTTCTCATAATTTCAGTACAGAATACTTTTTTTTAAATAATGTTACAGTTAGAAGCGTTTGGCAGTCTACTCTTTCTTTTTTTTTTCCCTAAGTAATGGATAATCTTACATGCCACTGCAGTACGGTTTTTACAATGTTTTCTTCTATCTACTACTTTTTTTTTTTTCCCCCTAAATGATGGATAATCTTACATGCCACAGCAGTACTGTTTTTGCAATGTTTTCTTCTTTATAAAACTTCATGGAAAACAACAGTAAACATCAACGATCCATGAACTTTTTTGTGGCATTTTACTCGTAACCGTTAAAAAATGAATCAGGGTTAGCATAAAGTTCGAGTAAGAATTAATTCCTACATTGGAATTGGAGCATTTGGTTGATGAATGACAGTTTGTCATTTTAATAATGGACCTGTCTTATTAAACGAAATGCAAATTTCAGCTGTTTACATCATATAGTCCGACCACTTGGATGAAGGTGTATGCTTGGCTCTCTGCAAGATAGCATATTTCCTTTATAAATGATACTTCTTTATTCCTTTAGTGTTACAGTCTATTCATATCTCTAAATACATCAAACTCAAATGTCATCATAGTTCAGTTTTTATTGTTAATACTAGAAATGTTTTGCTTAATGTTCTTAAAAACGGAACACTCTTACCTCAGTCGTATATTAAGTGTCTGTATATGTTTTCATTCAGTTCTAAACAGGATCTTTTGACTGTAGAATCATGGAGCATTTAGGTTGGAAAAGACCTTTAAGATGGAGTTCAATCATTAACCTATCACTGCCAAGTCCACCACAAATCCATGTCCCTTAGTGCCACATTTACGTCTTTTAAATACCTCCAGGGATGGTGACTCAGCCACTTCCCTGGGCAGCCTGTTCCAGTGCTTGACAACCCTTTTAGTGAAGAACATGGTGAGATCATGTATAGTTGTGTGTATTCATGAACTCTTAATTGAATAAGAAGCTTCCAGGGCTTAAGCCATTACCATTCCAACCACGTGAAAATACTCAAAGCTCGTTTATCATGTGTAAGTTCCAAAAGGAATGTTTTTTAAAATGGGAATCATAGCAGAAAGTTTAGTGAGATCGATGAGTTCTGTGTTGTTACAGATGAATCTTGTACTAGCTGATTTAAAATGAAAATATCAGTAGGACAGCATTCTCTGCCCACATGTGCACTGAGTGAATACTCCTGGGACTGATGGCCCATCAGCTGTGAGCCAGTACCAAACTGGAGTTGACTTCAGTAGGAGAAATACTGTTGTGAACAAATCACCGCCACCGTTGTCTGCAGTCTCTCAGAGTCTCGTTCATACAAAGACGCCTACTTAAATGCCCCGACTTTCTAGGAGTCCAGGATAGACGACTTTGTTAGAATCTTCTGGAATTTCCTTAAGAAATCCGCGTGTGTTTTTGCATTAAGGAGGTCATCTTGTCTTCTAGTGGTGGTTATCTTTTAGCTTTTCAAAAACTCTGCTGACTGAGACCTAGCAACTTTTTCAGGTCTGCAGAGGGATTTTCCCTGTCCCAGACTTTTGTCACAATTACTCATATTTATTGTGAAATTTTCCTAGGAGCCTTCACAAAATTCATGGTGGTGTTTTGTCAGGGGTGACCAGGTAAGACATGCTTGTTCATCCATGGGGATGGTGGTAGTGAAAACTAGTGTTGACAGACACTGCATGGTTTTCTGGGGTTGAAAGGTCCTGCCACAGAGCACAGGATGACATTTGAGGTGCGTTCATAAGTGACCCCCGTAGACCAACTCTCCAGGCAATGTCCGTGCCCCAGTTTGTCTCAAAAGGAATAATCATGGAATGTAAACGAAGTATGATTCTCATCTTACTGCTCCTGATCAAAATATTTCTGATTGAAGTGGAAATGAATATGTAATTACTACGGGTTCCATTCCAAGACTGAGCATACATTGTGTATGTCCTGCTTGTGTACGTAAATCAATATAGGACCAGGTGATATATCAGATTAAGCCATAGTGCACATGACATGCAGAACTGAATTTCTTCAGGTTAAGAGAGCAGAATTAGAGAAAGATAAAAAATAAGGTCGTGATAGGCTTTGTTATAAGATGGTAAAATAAAACCTTAGAGAATAATATAATTGCCTTAAAGGGTGCAGCAGACAGTTTAAAAACTAAAATCTTGGTTTAAGAAGTTTCTGTACGTTTACAACCATTTATGGAATAAACTTAAATTACTTCATACTTTCTGTATTACAGCTGACTTGCAGGAAACTCCACAGCACGCTGTACGAGATAGCTGGTCATAGGATGGTGGTCTTGTGGCACATTGTTTGCCCTGGGAAACTAGGTCTGATAGGGATGACTAATGAGGGAAGGTACCTTGTTGACCTGCCAATACACTAGCCACAAGGAAGACAACATATGGACTTACCGTGAAACATTAGTTAGGTGCTACTGGAGAATAAAAATCAGGATCTGACTGCATTGAGGCGAGACTTTGATAATGAGTTCATGTTTCACATCATTTGAGTTCAGAACAACTGAGGCCCCGTTGATCAAGTGGTTGCTGACTTGCTGTCCTGTACTGAAGAAATCCGCATGATTTGTGAAGTACATACGCTAACGCTGCAGAGGCAGTGTTCCAGGAAGAGTTTCTATTCAGGCATTGTAAATATTAACCTGAATTGTGATGGTGGTGATGTTGTTTTGGTTTTGTGTGGTGGTTTGGTTTTTATTTTTGGGCAGGAGGTCGTTGGTTGGTTGCTTTTGTTTGTTTTGTCTCTGAAATCTATAGCCAGTTTCTAGAAATTTAATAAATAGCATTATATAAATATGAAAATGGACCTAAACCTGAAGGTTTAAAGACACGCTATTGTGGAAATTTTTCTGGCCAAAAATAAATCTGGCCTGTGTAAATGATCTGTAGGAAATTACTATGTTAATTTCCTTTAATAACTGGGAGATAAACCAGAAGCAAAGAGTTAATAGAAAAATTGAAGATAGAATTAAACTGGAAAAATAAAAATAGTTACTCTGTCACTTCTTTATTTTTCACATAGCAAGGTACAGCATTTCTTTCAATGTTTCTTTTATAAGAAAGTCTTATTTCCTTAGCAAAATATGGAATAACACTAAGTAGTGTATATATGTGTGTGTGTATATATATATGTATATAAACCATGATAGATTCTCTATTTCCAGTACCGTAAGCTGAGAATGGACACTTAGCAACTCTCCCAAGTATTTCATTATGTTCCAGGCCAGTTATAATGAGAGTCACTGCATTCTTTTTTCATTCAAATCAGCAGTGAAAGAAGGATACGTAGAAGAAAATCAGTTTTATTTTGAATTATGGAGAAAAAGGAAATATATCAGCCAGAAAGATTGAATATAGAATGTGTTACTTATCTTATTGAGATTATATTACGTTGCTGTGAGTTTATTATGTTGTCACAACCTTTTTATACTGTCCAGCTGCCACCATCTAAAAAAATTCATAAGTTATTTTGCTCTCAGACCGAGGCCATCTTTTTCTTGTTTTAGGTTTAACCCTTCAGAAAAGAGAGTGAAATTTTGGGGAATCATCACTTGGTAGTTCTACTTAATTATTTTCTTTGCAATCCTTCACGGAATTGTGCTATTCAGAGCACCCAGATCATCAGCAAGTATAAATACATTTTTAGAACTGTTTTCTTTTCACTGCTTGCAGACAAGCCAGGATTTAGCACTTCAATTGCTATTCCATGTGTGTATTTTCTACCTTTGGGCACCGAAGTTTGAGTGCATTTACAAGAAATTTGCCGTTTCACCATCTCTCTTTTGCCTGGCACTGCAGGAAGGATGTCCCTTGAACCCTGCTGTACTGGGAGGCTTTGAAAGGCCCTTATGCCCTCCCTCCTGGCACACTACGGAGTGGGGAGAAGGGGCGCATGGCCCTGTTTTAATCCCCTGGTGCTGGCTGGTCATTTTGGCACAATGATTTCCGGGTGGCTGCGATGCGCTGGCAGTTTTGTATCACTCCTGAGTCATTGGTGAAGGCATCGGTGATGCCTCTAGTAGTAACAAATGGTTGGTTTCATCAAGCTGAACGAGGCAGTTACTGCTGTGATCTAGGTATTTTCTTGGCTTTTTCTCTGTTCCTGCCACAGCCTGCCTTAGAGAAGGTTCTTGTTTTCTTTCGGTGGCAACTGTGGGCTTCTGACTGTTCTGCGAATCTTTGTGATTGGGGTATGGGTATGTGTTGATATTTATCTTAAAATGGCCTTGTGATTTTGGAGATGTCCCTCATATTACATTTAAAAATGTTCTAAAGTGAATTGAGAAAATAATATAAAAGATTCAGGCCCGTGCTGCAGGAAAGAGGAGTGATGTGCAGCTCTATCATTTCAAGACACAGTGAGTTCCCGTGAGCTTCTAAGACTTAAGGCTACAGAAAAAAATTGTTGCTGGATACTTTGGCTAGGCATATAGCTTTAAAATTGGGGTTTTTGCAAAGAGGAATGGGAGGGAGTTTGTTCCCCAAACATATACAAGTACACCACCAGAATCTAAGGATCTTCGGTGAAATAAAGAGGTGTGCCCTTGGGCCCTCAGGATTAGTGCTGTACCAGTCATGGCAGAAAGTAGCCGTAGGAGAAAGGTGTAACTTTCTCTAACTGATGTGGGCATATGCAATTTAAACACCTTTGGGGAAGCAGTGATCTTCAGATTGGGTTTGCTCAGATAACGCTGGTAGCAGAAGGTTGGGCAAGCGACTTTGCTGTGTACATAGAGATTCTTACCGGTTTCAGGTACAGGCAGATACCCTGAGGCTGCTGCTAAAATCAGTGTGACAGGAGACCAAGCTAAAAGCAGAGCTTTTCCTCTGTCCGGGAAGAGCCATCTCTCTGCATCCTTTAAAAGTAATTTCCTTTACCCCAGCTGTAGAACCTCTGCTATGGTTTATTAGCATTGGTACAAGTATCCCTGTTGACAGATGTGAATCCAGGACAGGTGGATGGTTGCAATACATGTGTACACCAGCACTAACAGAAAGACGCTTGAGTGAAGAGAAAAGCAGCAAGTGCAAAGTCTAGGAAGCAGTTAAGGGTTTTTAGTTCTCCATTTTCCATGTATTGCTTTAGATGTGGCACATTACTATATGCTGATTCTTAAAATCTTACGATTTTGAATACTCTTTCTTCCACACATCCATTTGGACATTTTTACTGCTCCTGTTACGTCTAGGAAGCAGTTAAGGGTTTTTAGTTCTCCATTTTCCATGTATTGCTTTAGATGTGGCACATTACTATATGCTGATTCTTAAAATCTTACGATTTTGAATACTCTTTCTTCCACACATCCATTTGACTTCTACAGAAGGTCGTAACAGGAACAGTAAAAATGTCCAATGTTCCTTACAATTGTAAAGCAGCTTGAAATCACAGCCTTTAAATTCTTTAAAACATTAATCCTTAGTTCCAGCATTTTGTAAAATGCCAACTGCTGTTCGCATGTTGCAATTAAAGCGCACATAAGGCAGTGCTGCAGAAAAAGGTGAATGTGACTGGCTTGAGTGAAATAGAAATGTGAGGATGCAGGTCCACGTTGTATTGTCCTGGGTTTAAAGCTTTTTTAGCAGTTCCCTGTCCCAACGCCATTTGCCTTTTCTCCTTATTCAACTGTAATTTGCTATGCTCACGTATCTGTTTGTCAGCCTAAACCTTAACCCTTATCAGTGACCCGAGTATAGAAAATAGGAAAAAGGAAAGTAGGGAGGAGGTAGGGTTTGGTTGGTTTTTGTGAGATTGAAATTATTTTAGAGAAAAAAGAACTGCACAGATGCAACTGTGTGAGCAGGATAGCAGGAAGCTGCTCATAGACTTAGTTATGTGCAAAAGGTGGTGGGAATCTTGTAAAATGTCTTTGCTACTGGGAAAATGTATTGGTCAGCTTAGATTGCTCCTGGTGAAGCAGTATTCCTAAGGTAAGTACCAATGTTCCTTGTGTAATTCCCGTGCTCCTTTTATAATTCACTGATATGTTTTGGAGAGCCTTCAGAAGAACCTCACATCTGCCTAGTGTGGGTGCTGGCAGTTGGATCGACAAACCTCCCACTTCCCCTGCTTGCTTGATACAGGGTTTTTAGGAATTTCTCTAAGAACATGGCTTCTGCTAGGTGCCAAAATTAGGCAGATTTGATCAACTTGATCTGGCCAGAAGTACTTTGCTGTCTTAAAAACTATCAAGACTGCTTTTCAAGAAAAGAAAATAGCACTGCTGTTCCCCTTTCCCTCCTTCCTATATCCCTATCCAGCAATGCTGTGAATGCTGGCCACCTTATTCATCTTCCAAATGATCTAGCAGTCCTTGTATTACGGCAGAAATTACTGCTCTGCCTGGAATTCTACTGCAGTGTTTTCAGTCGCAAATTTTTTGCTTCAGCAACAATAAAATATTTCAACTTTTAGCATACTGTACAGCTGAGTAGCTACACAGGGGACCAGAAAGATTTTGTATTATTGGCTTTGGCAGTTCTTAGACCTAAACATTGCTCCATTTATTTTTTTATTGTGTTCTCTTACAGCAATTGAATGTTTGAGTTTTTAGAAACAAAAAGAAAATGTTTCTATTCCCTCTTTTTCGGGTTACATTTCCTGGTCATATACTAGTGGTGCCATTCAATTTGAATAGGTTGTTAGCAGTGTCTCTACCCCCTTTGTTGTCTCTTTATTGATCAAGTCTTCAGGAGCAAGGTTCACTGAGGATAGCAGGAGATGCAGAGGCTCTGCAGTGGGAAGCAGAACATCTCCGCAGCTGTGCATTTGCTCCTCAGGGATTGTTTGTTCACGGCTTCAGCTTTAGGTTAGAGGCAGACAAGCAGAAGTGAACCCAGGGTCTGTGTGTATCTGCTGTCCCTGCTACAGCAGTGGTGAAAAGGGATTTATTTACTGCCTGTCAGTGTGGTTGGTAGCTGGGGCAGCAGTCGGTGCTGAGGTTGAAGTGAGGGTGGATTCTGTCCTGTCTGATTCCCTCTGTAATTCCACCTCTATGAGGATAGCGGCAAGGAACAGTGCTTGGCAGTGGCAGTTCTCTTCTGTGTGTTGAACTCGATTGTTAGTGCCATTTGTGCCTTTGCTATGATGCTGATTTGAAAAAAGGTAACGCCTTAAAGTGTTTTGAATAACAAAGGGCTTAACCAACCCTACCATGTTGTAATTTACATCTAGCTATACGTTGCTATTAAGTAGCAAATAATTAGCATGTCTGTCAATAGTCCAGAGTTTCCGCTGGATCTGGAAATTACTTAGTTGAGTACTGGCATGCATAGTATAACCAGCAGGTTTCAGTGGGGTGATTTTATAAATTACACAACATGATTTAAAGCTCAGCTTCAACAAAATAAGAGAAACTGATTGCTTGATGTACAGCAGGCCAGCTGTGTAATTGTAGGCCCAATTATGTAATTACAAACTGAAACTTACCCTGTACTTCAAGTCTGTTATTGTTGATAAAATTAACCATATACTTTCATTTCTTATCCCGTAGCTATGCACTTATTTCCCATTTGTCAGTCCATTTGACAGCTTCTTTAAGTAGGCCCCAGACTACAATTAGCACCATGTGATACAGTTATGTCTCAGTGGTATAGTTAGCCCTTGGTGACACCTGTTGTGAATTGTTAGTAAATATTGCCAATTAGGTGCTTATATATAAAACACTTGTTTCTTTTTTACCTTGAGAGAAGCAAGATTTGAACAGAAGATGTCTATTATCAGGTTAACTTATGAGACCAGCAAACAAGCTTTTGGACACAGTCTCTTTTCCAGGTCTCTGAAAATAGCTCTGATAATGCTGACTGACCATTTGTGTGTTCTGTGCTCCAAAAAGATTTGTGGTGATGGTGGTTGCAGGCCTTTCCTTTAAAAAAAAGGCTGAATGGAGATTACTTGTGAACTTGGGAGGCAGGTGGCATTTCCTCATGAAGTAGGGTTTAAAGATTGTATTAAACTTCTTTTTTGTTGCTGCTTCTCATAGGAATGTTACTGGGTTCTTTTGACAGTGAACAAAGCTAGCAACAATTCAGTTTTTGTGCCTTAGTTCTATATAAGTATGAACGTGCTTCTTTCAGAGAACGTTCACAGAAGAATCGGATGACAAAATCTATCCTCGGAATGGTGGTTCGTTCTGACAAATAAAGCTGTTCTTACGCTTGACCAGCTTACTCTGTTGACTAATACAGGGATTAATTTTATGCAGGACCAGGGTTTGAGGGTTGTTTTTCTGTTTATAGAAGAGTTACAAGTAAAATTCATAGTTCCATTTGGAGTTGCTAGAGTTGGCCAGCTTTGTTTTGAATCTCGGTGTGAAGTAGAGCCTGTGTCGGGGAAGTCTGTAAATGGACTTCCTTACGGTGATACAGTGATACTCATTGTTTTTACATAACGCTAGTGTTCACTGGCCCTTACCTCAAAGTATTGCTTATTCCTTTCCAGAGATCAACAGACTTCTCATCAAGAATTCCTTTATTTTTGAGAACTCAAGGTAGTACAAAATTCTCATCTGCGTTTCTGTGACAAATTTCAAATGATATTAGCATCTGCGTAGACTCGCAGAGCATGAAGAGTGTGAAGGACCTCTCAATATGGTTGTTAAGTCAGGTTTGTGTTTGCCTAGTGCTTGGCTGATCTTGGCACTTGGTTGACAGCAAGCTGGCCAGGATTTAACCTGCATTAGGCATGGACAGTGTTTGCTTATCTGAGGGCAGGAAAAAGAAGTGGCAGGTCACTTCAGCTCCTACTGCTAACATGGTAAGGCTGTCAGACTTGCATCAAACTCTTACAGATTGTGTTTCGTGACTTCACATGAAGGTGGGGTTTTATGCCTTCGTTTTCAGAATTGCTGTTTTAATTTGTCCCCTTAAAGGTATTTTTTTCTCTTATCTCACAGCTCCATCTACTGTTGTTGCACTTGGCTATATTCAGTCTCCCTCTCCATCTTCAGTTTTCTCTTAAACTCACACACAAACCTAAAAGCTGTTTTCCCTTTCAATGCACTCTTGCTGTTTGGTACCTCCCTTGTCCTCCATGGTCTCCCTCCAATTCCTCTGCTACTTCCCTCTTGCCCCTGATTTACTTGAAGTACTGTGAGCACCACCATGACAGTTCCCTGACTGACAGGGAAAGGTGTTACTTGGATCTTTGTGGGTCACAGACTGCAGATTGTTGCATGTGGGGTTTGCATGTCAGATGCTTAACATCTGTTGGAAAAAGCTTCTTATCTGTGCACAGATCTGTTTCCCCAAAGTCTTACTATGTCACATTCCTGTTACTGTAAAAACTTGCCTTGATAAATGCAGTCTTACTTCACTCGTACCAGTTTGAAATGGTTCCGAAGTTTTTAGCCTGCTCCTTTGATGGTGTCATTGCCCTGTTCGCTTCTCCCTCTTCTGGCTTCTTGTAGGACAGTCAACTGCCCTTTTGTACTGTCAAGGCTCTTCACCGTAATTCCCAGCGGCTGTCACCTCTGCTCTGTTTCTCTCAGTAATAAGAAACATACTCTCACCTCTGAGCAGTCCAGGACCCAACACTTTGTTGTTCATTTTTTCCATTCTCAACCCAAGGCCTTTGTACTCTAATTTTTGTGGCCTCTTGCAACAAAAGACGCCACCGTAACATCTGACAAGCAGCCTTGTTACCCTCCTTCAGTTCTTCATATAAAGTCTCTTTTCTATAAACAAACCTTTTGTTTTGAGACTCTTCTGTAAAAGGTATTATCTTGTTATTTCCAAGGCCCCTCATACCCTTCCAGTTTAGCTATGTGTATCTCTGACATCTTCTCCCATGAGCTGTTTGGGACACAAATTAGCCTTGGTTCTGTTTTTGTGTAATGCCAGACAAAATAGCGTGTGGCCTATGACTGCAGCTCTGGGACGGTGCAGAAATACGGATGATACTACCATGCCCTTGCTACAGGTTTTAGTTGCAATAACTTGTGGGTGAAACCTGGCCACATAGCAGGCAGGAGGCTTAGCAACCCTATGAATGGATGTATGGGACTATCATTGTCCTCATATTTGCCAGGCTCAGGCACTACTCCAGCGTAACTGGCGTTTGTCTGTTACTCCTAAAGTAAAATCTTCCCAGCTTTATGTTGCTCATCAAAGGAAGACATGAAACACAAACAATCAGAATCAGCTAGTATTTATTCTGGGAAGATATAAATGTGACAGTACTGTTCAGCTGCTCCTTTGTGATGATTATTAATCATTCAGGACGCTTTATGAATGTTAAAAACTGTCCTGGCATGGTGCAGTGAGGAATGGCATGCTTCATCCAGAGCTCCTAGCACTGCCAGCCATGACATATCTTTTTCTATAGCAAAACCTTTCCCATGAAAGACTTAACAGCGACGTAGCCAAATCCTGTTCTGAAGTGTTTGTCTTGATGCTGTACTTCTGTGGATTATGGGAGAGATATTTTTGCCGATAGTGCGCTCTAGCAGATTACACCAGGTTTTACACTGATCATGTTGTTTTATCGCTTCACAGAAGGAAGAGTTTCCCAGCACATCAGTCTAATTAGCCCACTGTTTATCCACCCAGTCCACAACTGCTTTGTAAGTTGCTTGCTCATAAGCTAGAAATTACAGTTGAGTAGAATTTGCAGATGTGGTGCTCATGGATTCTCTCCCTCTGTCAATATATCAGTTCAAATGTTCAGACCACTACTGTATGACTCTGAATCAAGTGTGTGTGTATATATAGAGAGAGGTATATGACTTGGTTTCACATGTATTGTCCTGTAATTAGTAAAATAAAATTGATTAGGCACATCAGAGAACGAAGAGGCTGCTACTTCGGCACGTAACTTCTAGGTCTTACGTGTTTCACAGCAGTATTTCTTATAATATATTAAAATCTCAGCCTGCCACCATCTTTTCCTGGTTTCTGTAGAGATGTCAGGCTGTGAACCTCATCAGAGGCCAATTTAGTTCTTAAAGAACAGAGGAAAATGCACACACTTTTTTGTATTGCGGTGTAGTCGCTGCTGGAGTAGCATGTATATTACAGAGGCACCAACAACTCGCTGATGTTGGAAGGAAGGTCAGGGAGCCGGTAGCATCACTGAAGTCCTCGTAACCTGGTATAGCCTAATGTAGCCAAGATCTGAAAAAGACAGCTTTATTAATTGAGGAGGGAGCTTAGGGAACAGTGGGGAGCAACAGTAGCATGTGGGGCAGCAAGGGTTGTTGCCAGTGGAAGACTGGTGGTTGGTAAATTCTGAGATAGCTCTAAGTAGTGGCTTGTGAAGAGGAACTTCATGAAGGTAGAAACACACTTCTGTACGGCAAGGCTGCTTCTGTAACAGGTTTTGCACTTGCCTAGCGCTTGTTTGGTTAATACTAACCTCAGTAATTGTCATGAAAAAACCAAGCCAACAAAAAGATGAGCCAAAGGTTGTCTAGTTCTTGCTCTTGCTAAATGGGAGACGTTTTCACGATTGAATTTTGAACTTCGTTGACATAGATGAGTGTCATGCAACAACGGCAACAGATGAAACTGCTGAGATGCAAAGTCTGCAGTCTACAAAATATTAGGTCAGTAGCTTACATCTAGAAGTACCTTTTTTTTTTTTCAACCAGAAAACCCAAGATTTCAAGGCCAAAGGAATTCCTCCAGACAATTCCTTGTGGTGCACCTGAATGTCTTGCTCCTTAATGCACAGCTGTGTTATGGGACCCCATTGCTATGGTCTCTAATTAATAATCTATTAAGGCCTCCTTGAGAAATTAGGATGACGTTCAGTAATAAACTGCATGACAGTCACCATGGAGTGGCCAGTCTGCCTCAATGCTCTCATCTGCTGGAACAGTGTCCCCAGGGGCTCTGGGTCACCTAAGCAAATCTCATACTGGGCACTGGAGAAAGTAGCAATCTTTTTCTCTGCAATCAGGACTGTGCAGAAAAGTCTACACATACACAGCAGTGAGACACATTACCTGGAATTGCCTTTTTCACCCATAAAATAGGTTCAGCTCCAGGCCAACCAACTCAGCATTCTTTCATCTCATATTCTCAGCTCCATATTTGCTAAGGATATACCAGAGTATTGCTGTTTTTTGGTTTTTGCCATTGCATGTGACTCAAGTGTTACTGAAAATGCCTAAACTGAATCTATTAGTTACTATTAGAGCTTAACATTTTTGAACTGTTCTAATCACTGATTTACCATTTTCCTGGAAATACAGCTAGTGCTAGGCAGAGCTTTACAAATACAGTCTTGAGAAATTGTGGGTAGATATTGTATTCCCAAAGGGTGAAATAGTTGACAGTAGCATGGCAACTGACAAACAGCAACAGAAGTCTTTTTCGGGTATTCATATGGGGCCAAAGAGAATACATGCTGTTCAGAAATCAAGAGGATAATTGAAGTATTTGGCTGTGGTAGAGCAACAATAGCCGGTCTGTCCTGGAGTTTAGAAAGCATTTGTATTGTTACAGAGCTGCAGTGATTGTTTGGTGCAGATGGATGCATATGTGTGTGTATATCCTAAATGAAAATGTGTCTCCAATTATTTAAACTTCAAAATACCAAAAGTCATTAGGTTACATTTGGACTTACTTTTAAATTAAAGTGCTCTTTAAGAAGTATAAATAAGTATTTATTTAAAACCAAACCAAACTTCATCATTGGAGTCCAGTGCTAAGCCTCTAACAAGATTCTGGGATTCAGGAAGGCTCATCTTAAGTGCATTTGCATTCTGTAATTAAGCCTTATGATGGCCTTGCTGGCATTCAGTGTTTTGTGTGTAGCTTGGAAGCCTGTTTGAACCTTTCTTGGAGTCACATAAGTTTTCCACAACAGTCGTGAAAATAAAAACCTGCACTTGAGGTCCTTGAAATAAAAAGTATTATAGAACTTTATTTTAATTAAGTACACAAGATTGCACAGTGGATGAGATAATTATAGAACTTTATTTTAATTAAGTTAAGTACACAAGATTGAACAGTGGATGAGATCTGTGTAGCACAGCAGCTTGCTGGAAATACTGGGACCAAGGACTCATATGCAATAAGCAATATTTTTAAAAATACAGTTTGTTTAAAACATTTCAGCTCTTATCATGTCTGGTGCTTCTTGTATAATAAAATGACACAGTGACTTTAGAGTAATTAAAAAACTCTTTGTTCTGATAGACCCTTGGTGCTTCAGTGTGAGTTGCCTAGCAATCTCGGGCTGCTGATACAGCCAGAGCTTTTGCCTCGCAAGGACACGTTTGTCACCTTTCTGTCAGATGTCACCTCTTTTGGTCCTCAACCTGTTTCATAAAAGCTTGGAAGTTCAGTTGTGTTTTGTGCATTTTTTTTCTTTTCTTTTTTCTCCCTGCTGCTTCTGTTTGTCATAGTTAATTGTTATAAGACCAGAACGAGAGATTGTATTGTCGTGAGGATAAGTAACAAAAGCAACCAGGTCATGTTGTTTGTTAAAGAAACTTGAGTATCCCCTTTGTACAGAAACTTAACATCAGTTGATACAAAAAAAAAAAAATTACTTGCCCTTTCTTTCTGTTTCTGGAGTATGTCATACCTTGATGTTCTCTGCTGCAGGCAGTGTTTTGTTTTCTATTTGCTGAGCTGGTGAAGTATAAATGTTTCATAAAAGCCTCTCTGGGAGCAGGAACCAAGCAATTTCTCCTTCATGCTAGCAGCAGGGTTATTAAGGCTTCATAACTTCTTACTCTAGGAGGTAGGAGCCAGAGAAAAGGAAGGTGAGCCAGATTTGCAGAATTAGGGTGAAAGAAAACCACAAGCAGCAATTTATTGCTTTAGTTCTAATCTAATTTACTGAGTTATTCTTCTGGTTGAAAGGTTTTGTATTCTCATGTTGCACTGTGGTTCCGTAGCTTTGAGGCCATCATAAAAATTAAGGGAGGCCTGGGGGAAAAAGATACTGAGATAGGCATGGGCAGTAGTCCCATGCTGTCTCTCCTTGGATGTCCGTGTCTGGGTTCCAAGGGTGGGGTTTTGGTCAGAATTAACAGTTGATATTATATATATGTTATCTTGATTTTGTGTAACTTAGAGCTTGTTCTTATGAATTGAATAAGTTGATTATAGAAGCTCATGAAAGGAAAATTCATCAAGAAAACTGTTTAACGCAAAAATGCTGCTTATGGCATTTGAGCACCAAACTGCAGAAGAATATTCTGAGCAGCGTGTAGTTACGTGCTTGGTCTGATCAGGTACGCTCCCTAGGTATCACCTCACGGCCACCATTGGTGACAGAATCTTTGATCAGGCCTTGTATGATCATTGTTTTATTGGATGGATACTTCTTTAAGAGTTAAAATCCTGTATTTTGTTGCTCCTCTTCTTTTCCAGGCAAAAATCAAAAGTGCACAGGTGACATTCCATCGTTAGCGAGTGTAACACACGGCATACACCAGACTACAAGGAGCTCCCGGAGGGAGCAAAAGACATTGCTGTCTAGCATTCGCTCTTCTCTCTTCTCATAGCAGACAAGCTCTGTTTGTTACCATCCTGTTGACTCCCCCTGTAATGGGTAGTGAGCACAAAGACAGGGGAGTGTATTTGGTTCCTCTACAGTGAGAGGAAGGCGAGAACCTGCTGTGCCCAGTAAAGCTGCGTGCTTGTGAAACTGGCATCGTTCAGCCTTTAGGTTTTGATGAATTCACTCCTCTTCCCCCAGCATTTCAATAACAAGGATGCCGCTGTGCAGCTGCCTTGTTATTTCTGCTTGTTAGTTGGAGAAGGGACAAAATTAGACAGCGTGTGGCTTTGAATGCCTCAGTTACTGGCTGAAGGTCCCAGTCCAGCATCTTATTCATCAGATGGATACCTCCCATCTGCTGTTCCTTTTCCCTCATAAAAGACTAGGTACGGAAAGGGCCTGACACTCCCAAAGCATGCAGAGGGCTTGTTGATGATTAACAGGCTTGTCCAGAGACCGGTGCTAGCAAAGACTATATCCTGCCATTCAAACACGCAGCCAAGGCCTGTGATCTCTCAGATTGGTTTCCTATAAAATACAGCAAAGCTCCCATCCAGGGCCATGTTTGTATCCCCTCGTGAACTGATGTGG
>NW_010250781.1:0-7141 GCF_000690775.1 Eurypyga helias | reverse complement strand
GGTGCTGGCAGAGAGGGACAGTCCGAAAGTCAGCCCAGGCTCGGCCAGGTCAGTGGTCCCGGTCACAGGAGCACAGCCCAGACTTTGCCATAGGCAGGGAACCGCCTGGCATCGCTCCTTGGGAGACCCGCCAAACTTTCTGTCCTCAGATCAAGACCCAAAGAGCCCTCGAGATCCCCAACCGCATCAGAATAGGCTGTATGCAAGGCTGGCGTTCAAATTACTGCTCCTTACGCTGACAAGAAATACAGCAAAATCTGATGGAATCAGCTGTGGTAATTACAGCGAGGCGGTCAGTGTCTAATTGAGTTCGTGGCTTGAAACTAATGGCAAGCCCACTATGCAGAACATTTTATTCTCAGCGAGCACGTATTTTTTCTAATTATCTGTGTAACTTGTATACAAGGAGGGATAAAAGCAGTGCAGGTAGTCACACAGAGCACGGTGGGAGGGCCTGGCGTGTAGCTGGCATGGTATAAGTAACACAAATGAAACACAGAGGGTTACAGAATAAATACAAATATAAATACAGACCTCACAGAGAAATAACCTTTGTTGCTAGCTGCAATTAAAGGCCAAATAGAGACACTTCCTATTAAACACAGCTTGTGAGGGGAAAAAAGCCCTCAGGAAGCGTGAGGAAAGATTTCCATGGTCTGGTGGTTGTGTCCGCATTTTTCCACATACAGTCTGTCGAAACTGTGAGTATTTCTAATTAAACAAGGCCAGTGTGAGAATACAAGTAGTATATATGCTGGAAACCAGCACAAACCAGCACAAACCTCTAAGCTGATGCACTTCACCTGTGCCTTCAAAACTGTAACTGGAGAGGGGAGGTCACTGGTCACTTTTCCCAAAAGGTCACATCAGCACTGGCTGTCATGCCACATGCAATCACACCTTCACTAACATGACCAACAGTTCACGCATAGTCACCCTTTCATCCCCTCCTCAGGGTGAGAAGTGCATGCAGCAACACCTTGGTTTTGTAGGGTTATTTGGGGTGGGTTGGTTGGTTTGGGTTTGCTTTGCTTTTGCTGTTGCTTTTTCTTATTTGAACTAAACTTACATACTTACTAAACTCTCATGCTCAGCTGTATGGCAGAGCAAGGTCAAAGAATTGCTTTGTGTGTTTGGGGCGGGCAACAGCGAGCTTTTCAACTCATGATGAAGTTTGTCCTGTAGTTGTGGACCAGTTGTGCCTGGCTCAAGGATCCTGGGCAGTGTGTGCCGTAGGAGAGATGATGAAATCAGGGCCACCTCCACAGAGTGCAAGATTAAGTGAGAGAAATAAACTTTCATGACCATCATTTTTAACGATAAGTGGGAATGCAAAGCCTGCAGTGAGAGCTGATGATGCCACATACACTGAAACAGGAAAATGATCATGCAGAACAATTTAGAAGCAGAAAGAAGAAGCTGGGTTTCCTGCCCAGAATAGGTTTTGTAATGAGAATCAAGGCAGACCGTGAAGGATTCCCCCGTACAACTCCAGGCAGTACAAATCACTGTCCTCCACTTAAATACAAGTCTTAACTTTCTTTAAGTCCTGTTTTCACAGTTCTGCACCGCAAATGAGTGCCTCTGCGGTTAGCGGAAGTGTGTGCAGGCCTGGTAGGTTGTGTGACTGTCTGCAAGTGCCTCTCTACATGTGATCTAGTGACCTATGGGGAAATTCAGCATCATGGCTTTGTTAATGGAAAACTTTGGGTGTCCTGGGAGAGCTTTTCCAGCTTGTGCATACTGATAGCTTGCCTGCTAGTGCCAGAAAACTGAACCTAACATTGCTTGCTTGTTTTCCAGGTCGTGCACTGCTGGTCCTCCTCTTGTCTGCAATGGTGTCTCTCCTGGGTGGCCTGATATTTGGATATGAGCTGGGGATTATCTCTGGTGCACTGCTGCAGCTGCAGATAGACTTTCACCTCAGCTGCTTCATGCAAGAAGTTCTCGTAAGCGCCCTCCTTATTGGAGCTCTCCTTGCCTCTCTGGCTGGGGGGATCCTCATTGACCGCTGTGGACGGAGGAGAGCAATCCTGGTCAGCAACTTGGTCCTGTTGGTTGGCAGCCTTATTCTCACACTGACGAGGTCATTTATTGGGCTGGTCCTTGGGCGCATGACCGTGGGTTTTGCCATCTCTGTCTCATCCATGGCCTGCTGCATCTACGTCTCAGAAATGGTGGCTGCTCATCAGCGGGGGCTGCTGGTGTCTCTCTATGAAGCAGGCATCACAGTAGGCATCCTCCTGTCCTATGCGCTGAATTACATCTTTGCGGATGTGGGTGAGGGATGGAGGTACATGTTTGGACTGGCCATTGCCCCGACGGCCATGCAGTTCCTCAGCATCCTCTTCCTCCCAGTGAACCCTGTTAAATTAAGCTCGTGGGACTCGGACTGCCAGAAGGGCCTCATTCAGTTGCAGACCACTGAGGACAGAGCAGCAGTAAAGCGGGAGCCCTATAAGGAGAAGCAGTACTCATTTCTTGACCTTTTCAGGACCAGAGACAACATGAGAAGGCGGACTCTGGTGGGCCTGGGACTGGTGCTTTTCCAGCAATTCACTGGGCAGCCCAATGTGCTGGGCTACGCCTCCAAAATCTTCCACTCGGTGGGGTTCCAGAGCAACTCCTCAGCGATCCTGGCCTCTGTCGGGCTGGGGGCGATAAAAGTGGTGGCCACGCTTGTCGCAATGGCCTTTGCGGACAAGGCTGGCAGAAGAGTGCTGCTCATGGCTGGCTGCGTGGTGATGGCCATCTCCGTCACCACCATTGGCCTCACCAGCCACATCGCTCCGCTGGCCATGGCCAGGGACTGCAAGGCAGCCACAGACCCCAATGCATCCCACAGCCTGTCCCAGCACTCCCTGAGGCCCCTATCCTCCCAGCCTGCTGTGTCGCCCATCCCACCAGGGTTAGGTGCTGTCAAAGGTCAGGCAGGCACTGGTTTTGCTGCCACGAGGAGCCTTACAAAAGTTTTTGCCAGTAGTCAAAGCAGGGAGGTTGTTCCCGATTCTTCCCTCACTCAGAAAAGGGGCTTGGTGGGTGAGGCCAAAGAAGAGACAGTGGGAAGCACTGGCCCTCCTTTCGGTGGTGCCCCCTGGGCAGAACATATGGTCTTAAATTGGATTACGCTGCTGAGCATGATGGCTTTCGTGAGCGCCTTCTCAGTTGGATTTGGACCAAGTAAGTATGGGGTTTATACATTCTTGCACTAACCCAGAAATTAAAACTGGGGCTGATCTTTATAATCTGTTTGAAATGTTCATGGTTCATGATGCATCTGCTTTACCAAGCAGCTGGGTAATTTCCAGCCGTCTGGAAAATGGAAATTTATCCCCTTCAGCCCACTGAATAATTTCCTGGTACTGCAGCTCTGTCTGCTGTAGGGCTGGTACTGCACTAGAATAACTTTCATTCTATCACTACCGTTTTAAGGTTTTTCTTTTCTGTGAAGCTCATTGCAAGATCCCACAAGCTCTGTGTAATCATCCTAGCGCCCTGGTGAGGAGGAGAATTGAGGGCCGAGGACAGATGGACTGAGGGAAGAAAGTCAATTCAGAACTGGAAGTAGAATCTCTTTGAAAGTTTCTCGGTATCAGTTGTTCTTTTTCTGAAATCATCATTTATTCATCTGATAAGAGCAGAGATTAGTTCTTGCTTCCGTGTGAGCTCTACTGTTTTCTGACATTTATGCCTTTAAATGCCTTGATAGGAGAAAACAGCATCTAACTCAAGAAAAAACATAATTGAGCAAGTCTCATGGGTTCACAGTGATGCTGTAAATATTTAAAGCAAAATAATCCTGGGATAGGAGAGACTACTTTAATATATATATTGCTTTAGCTCTGATTTCAACCCAAATGCAACATCATCTCCCTAATCTTACCCCTACCCCCATTTCTTTATGAAGCGCACATCCTGACAGCAGGTATGCCAGACCTTTTCCATCTCCCAGGAATGGAATGACCAACTCGCCTGCTTTCTGCTTTGCTCCCTGAGCCTGGCTGTTGGTATTTCATTCTTCTGTGGACTGCTGAACGTGGGAGTTTCTAAGTGTTCTGCTGTGACCTGTCTGACATCAGTGAATGTTTGACTCTACCAGCAGCTGGTACTGGGTGAAACCAGGGTTTTAAAACCCATGCTGAAATCTTCCCTGCCTGCTTCCCAAATAAATTGCTGAACCCCTACAACTGTCTTTCTGATCTCTAATCCATGCAGTGACCTGGCTGGTCCTCAGTGAGATCTACCCTGCTGGGATAAGAGGAAGAGCCTTTGCCTTCTGTAACAGCTTTAACTGGGCTGCTAATTTACTGATCAGCCTCTCCTTCCTGGACCTTATTGGTAAGTGGCTGTCCCCCATCCCTTTGTCTCCAACAGCTGGTTAGGGAAGGTGGCTACCACAAGCCATTTGGAGAGTAAGTGGCATTTTGAACCCTGAGGACTTGACACTGGAACATGTGGGACCCTGATGCCTCTGAGAGCAGAAAAATAGGCACCAGCAACACTGGACTGAGCCCCTATGCCACCCGTTTCATAAAAAGCATCCGTCGCTCACTGGGCTGTTGTACATAGTACTGCAGTATCAGGAAACCATGGAGTTTCCAGGGTTCACACCCATAGCTTTACGACATTTTTTTCTAGCAGAGCTCTTGGCTGAGGCACTCTCCTGAGCTCGGGTGCCTTCTCCTTCCCTCTGTGGTGCTGCTGGCAGAGCCTGGCATGAACCATCCTTCTCTCTTGCTGATTCTCAGTCCAGGGCTTGCAGATAAGGAGGTTCCCTGACCTTTTGAGGGCTTCTCAAAATAAAATGGCCCAGTCAAGCCCCAATGCCCTCCTCACAGTAAGCAACCAGCTATGTATCTCATGATGTGGCCTACCTCCAACGGACCCTTCGTGCACTTGAATCTCTCTGCAGATGCCGTTGGCTTCTCTTGGATGTTTCTTCTCTATGGACTGATGGGAGTCATGGCCATTATATTCATCTACCTTTTTGTTCCGGAAACGAAAGGACAGTCCTTAGAGGAAATAGACCAGCAGTTCTCCAGGAAACGGTACGTGTGCTGTTGTAGCAGCGCGAGTGCTGGCTTTGGGTGCTTCCCACCAGCAGTCCCTGAGTTCTGTGGCACTGGGCAGCTGGGAAAATCTCAAGTTTGTAGCAGGGCTATGGGACAGGGTGTGAGAACTGCAGAGGGGTTCATTAGCAGGTCACTGCACTGAGCCTTGTGAACGTGCTGCTGGAGGGCACTGGTGACACTTGTGAGGGAAAGGGCTAAAATCCAGGGCCTGTGGCTGAGGGGAGGAGAGCAGGATCAGAGCATGGCACAAACAGCTTTGGACTGCGAGGTCGTTAGAGTAACCCTGGGTTGATCCTTCTCCTCTGTGGCAGAGGCATCTCCTGGTTACAGACTCCACTAGTAATTTCCATGCACAGCCTGTAATCCTGGCTGGAATAAGGAAGATTGAGCGGTATGCATGTAATTCTGGTTATGAAGGAGGTGGCAGGGCAAGGAATGCTGGAGTAGGGGGTGGTTGTGCAGCCGCACGATGACAGGGGGCTGGAGCACGCAGCCCATGGTGGGGTGGCTGGGGAGGGGTCACTGCTGTAAACCCCAGCAGCCGCTGCAGCTCACCCTTGCCATTGCCTGGCAGGGTGTGGGAAGGAAACGTGTTTAAGCAGAGACGTGGAAGAGGAGCGAGCTGCATATATGCCCAGTACCAGAGAGTGGAGCACGCCAGCGGCACATGAAACCAGTGACATGCCCGCATCATCGCCCTGAGGAAGGGAGCAGGCTGTGCCATCCGGACAGTTCTTTTCCACAGCCTTTAGCGGGTGACCTCTGCTCAGAGACAGTTCTCACCGCACTGCCTTAGACCTAGGGACGTGGCAATAGCTGTCCTTTGGGTCCTTGGAGGATCATAGGTCCCAGGCAAGAAATGTTCTTCCTTTGATATCTTTTATGGTTTGTACCTCCTATCATTTAAGAGATGAATGGTTTTGTATGCAGGAATTAAAGCACAACTTTTGCTGACAGTGCTCTCCATCTGTGCAGTTCATTTGTGAGCAAGGTGTATTATTTTCTGGTTCTTTGAAATACTTGATGCTTTACAAAAGCGATAGTAGTGCAGGAGGAACGTGTCAAGACTCAGCAGCATACCTTAATATTGTCACCCTCACCTTAATATTGTCACCCTCTGTAACGCCTGTGTAGGAGCCTGGAGCCTGAGATGGGAGCTGATGCGGATGAACACCCTGTTTCAGTGGAAGCAGCACAAGTTCTAGCTCGCAGGCTGCAGTTGCCCACAGTGTCAAGGATGAGCAGCTCTCCTGCCTGGTCAGCCAAGGTCCATGATAAACGAGTCTAGAGGTTACATCTCACGTGTGTGTTTGGCTGCTTGCTTTTCTGCACAGGGACTGCTTTGCATTCGTGACCAGGATTTGCATTTACAAAAATGCATGCAATATTCTGGTACCTGCTACAACTTTTCTACCTCTTACAATTGTACATTCCTTGCTTAATTCACCCCTCCTGACACACATGAATTATAAAAAAAATACCCTACTACCACCACACTCACTCCCTAAACTTTGTGGGAGAGGAGGAGCTGCTATCCTGCTCAATAGCCAGCCTTGCCTCTTTGGAAACACTGAAGGAGCTAAGTCCCAAATCTTGGGATTTTCCACTGAAAATGCAACTGCTTGGGGACCAGTGACTGCTAACTGGGCCACCTGGTTGACTTTACAGGGACAAACACAACAGATGTGGCCATGCCACTCAAGCCCCTGTCTCAAATCACACCACCACTGGAAAACAATCTGTCCTTGGCTATAATTCAGTCCATGACTGTCAGATGTCTGCCATGGAAGCGCTTTTCTCTTCCCACTGAGAAATGGGGGTCAGCCATGAGGTTCCTCACCCACCTCGGCCTCCCCACCGCAGCTCAGCTGCAGCTGGAATATTTGGTGCTTCTGAAGCCCCTCGTGCGCTGCAGATGCTGTCACCTCAAACAACACAGGGACACCTGAAAAGCAGGAAACGGATGCTGTCTTCCAGCAAAAAAAAGCCCATGACTACTGAGCTGTATCAGGGGTAAATGATTTTCTGGGGGGGAAAACCCAAACCCCAGTGCTGTCCTAGGAGTTAAA
>NW_010250780.1:0-992 GCF_000690775.1 Eurypyga helias | reverse complement strand
CGGGTTGGCTCCAGCTTTGTTCCGGCCGCTCGTAGGCGAGACGGGCCTGCTCCAAGTCCGGCGTTTCTCCTGCAGTCTGAACCTCGGGATTAAGCCTTAGCGCGGTCTCTTCTAGCGTGAGCGGTCGAATCCACCTCCACATTTGAGAAACTTATCGCAAAATCAAAACATCGCAAAGTTTTATCGCTACTGAACATATTTACAGTTTTCAGCACGCACACAGCTAATCCGAACGGGGGATGGGGATGTCGAGGATGAGCACGTGGGAACTATCGTTATTTGTTCTCGACGTTTTCAGAAACAAACATAAGAAATTCAGATTCTTGTATCTCGCTATTTCATTTCAATGAGACATTTTTTTTGTCTTTTTTTGCTGTTTTTTTTTCAACCACACAGATTTTCTCTTTATAAACAAAAGAACCGATACAATGTATTAAAACACATAATAACAAGAGTCTACATGTAAAAATATAACTTTTACATACACAATCTCAAAATAATGATACGTTTGCCGTTTGTTGCATAAAATTTACAAATGCGTTTTCCGTTATACTCTAGAACTGGCAAAACAGGAGAACAGATGGAACATTTAGACCGTTGGATGGATTTATGGCATTTATTCGGTGTCGATAGGTGGAGAAAAATTAAAAAAATCTACTCGAACAGGGAGATTTTTATTTCCAATACATGCCGGGTCAGTGTGGTGGTGAAAAGAGAAACTTGGAATTAAGAGACAGAAGGATGCTGACAAATACTGGACTAGGAGCACTACCTGTTAATCTGTACTGTACACCAAAGTCGATCGTTATGAAGGTTTCACTATGGAAGTTGGTTCAATTGTGCCCAGACTTCAAAGCTAATTATCTGATGAGCTGCTGTGCCGTCGTTTGAGCTATGTCACTATTAAATATGTTAAGTAAAAACTTCCTTCGTACTGGCCAGAGAAATACTGTACTACCACCCCCTCCTCGAGAAAGTGCAACTTAATGCTT
>NW_010250779.1:0-4827 GCF_000690775.1 Eurypyga helias | reverse complement strand
CCCTGCGTGTTTACACGGCGTGTAATCTCCTGTCAGCTGACTCCCGTGGTGGTCTGTGGCAGCCTCTCGTTCCCATATGGAGAATTGAGTGGCTCTGCAAGTTGGAAAATTCGGTCTCTTCCCCACATAAACAGTGCCAGAAATACTATTCTGCTTGGGTTGCTCACTTAATATTGGTTCACGGGTTCATTGGTCAGTGAGGCTGCTGTTACACAAGGGAGGGAGATAATGGGCTGTTCTTGGAGCCTTAGTTAAATGAGGGTCCAGGTCAGCGAGGTTAAAACAGAACGTTGACTGCATTTTTTCATATTATCTTCCCTGATTATCCAAAATCCTTCCTTTCCCTGTCTTAAGATGCGAAGCCAACTGTAGAACAAGCGTGTATCAATTCTCACCTAAAAGGAATAGCGGCAGGTGCGACTGGAAAAATCACTTGCTGATAGTGAAATATCTTCAGTGCTGGCTGGTAAATTTGCTGTGTCACTCTTTGAAGTATGATCGAGGTAAAACAAGGCCTTAAAACCAAAATGTTCCTGGTGATAAACTCTGTTAGAATAGACGCTTAAAAGTACTTGTGGAAAGACATCCCAAAATAGTAATCATTTGGGTTTTAAGCCTTGCACCTCCTTTTTGTGGTTGTTGGACCTCTGAGGTTGATGGTGCAATTCGTGAAAGAAATTGAGTTCATGATTATTTAACTGTGAGATGTGTTGGTACTTTTTGCTTTCGGATGCCTTTCTTCGTGGTGGACCTGTGAAGGGTTTTATGTTCTGTATCCCTTGGCAACACAGATGCTTCTTTGTAAAAGCATCTATTTGAGTGAGGGACATGTTGGCATGACAGATTTGAAAGCAATCGATCCTGTGTGTTTAAGGAAACTTCAGTATGCTGTGGAGTAAAATTTAAAAAACCCAAATCCTGCATTATAGGAAATACACCTTTGTGAAGTAAAGTAAGTCCCTGGTGGCTCACCAACTGTCACTTTTTTAAGATAAAAGTCTTGCACTGGCTAACTAATTTAAATTTGATGTCTCTTTGGCTGCCAAGCAGATGTAAACTTGCTACTCAGTACTCTGATTTGTTGGAATGGGAAGCAGTTGTGCTGTGGGAAAACTAGCTAGCCTGAAACTCACAGCTTGAAACAAAATGGCTTTGCATCTGTCTGAGACACCTGTGAAAACAAAAGGTATATAGTGCCCAGAAAAATGGAGCCTGTGTCTTGTTTGCCTCTGTTGAGTACTGGTACATCAGTCCTAAAAATTCATCTGACGATAGTAGGTGTTACGCACAGCATGTATTTCAATACTGCTGGAAGTAAATTTTCCTTGTTCTGTGGTTCCCTAGGCTGTCTTTTCCCAAATCTTTACAGCATCCCGTCTGTGAGTGTTCCCCTGTTCTCGCTGGGGTGCTGTGCTGCTTTCAGGCAGGAACGAGCTCCTCTACTTCACAGCGCTGTCTGTGGGCCCAGAGCGTGTTTCATTCCACGGCACATCCGGCTCAGGGCACACGCACAGTCCTGAGGCAGGAAGTGGCCGGGTCGTGAGGGTCGTCAAGACTTTGGGCTAGCTTGATAGCTGGGTTGTTAGCGGTAGGGCAGCTTCCTTCCTCAGTGTGCTGCGGCGTCGGGCAGGTTTTCTCCCCTCTCTCAAACTCTTCCCTGCTCAGGACCTGGCTGCGTGCCGGTCAATTCCCAGTGAGCTACTGTATCACATGGTCTGTTATTTTAATTACTTAGTAGTAATATTGTTAGTATTACTGTAATTTTAATATATATGATTAAGTAGTTCTTATCCCAACTTTACGAGCTTTCTTTGTCTTTTCCTCTGACTCTCTTCCTGCGCTGGGGTGGGGAGGGAAGAGTAGGTGAGCGAGCCGCTGTGTGGTACTTAATTGCTGGATAATGTTAAACCATGACAGGTGCACACTGGCAAGTTAAAGTAATCCTGGGATAAATTGTTTTTCTCTCTCTTAATAGTGACTTTTAATAAGAACAAGCCTATCCTTCACTTTGGAAGAGACTTTTGAGGTTGTTGGTCTTTGCTTTTCATGACTGCATTGCTCTGAGCCACTTCATTTTATGAATTTGCCCGTATTTTTCTCTCACAACTACGTTTGTGCTTACTCTTGTTCTGTCTTCCACACCTAACGTTTGTCTCGGTCATGTTTCAGTAACCTGTGAGTGAGAACCCACTGTGCGCTGGTTGTTCAATGAAGAGCTGGGTCTACCTGTGTAATAGATGTTCTCCTGTTCACTGAATATATGCTTCTGCTTACCCTGCCCTTTCCTCCCTGCCTCCCCAGGCTTTGCTTTTGGGTTTGGGGGCTTCTCTGTGTGCGTCCTACGTTGGTGTTTGAGCAGCAGTCGCGTTCTTTGTAAGCACTAAAGCCGGGACAGCTCTTCCAAGACCACTACTATTCCTAAAATGCACTCCAGGAACATTCGGATTTTTTCCCCCTCCCCTTATTTAAGTGACTTCATATGCATGTGGGTAAGTGTTACCGTGCAGGTCAAGGGTTCAGAGTAAAGTCTTGTACTAATTTGGCAGTAGGGATATTTTTAACTCGGTCATAATAAAAGTGGAATAGTAGTTCTACAATTAGACATTGGTGGTGGAAATGGTAGTGCCAGTTTGAGTTGAAGAGTTAATTTCCTGATTCTCAGGCTCTAGGTTGTGTGTTCCTCAACTTCTTGCTCTGACACCTCTTTGGCGACAGCAATAATGCAGTAATCTCTGCAGGCGGTCAGCAGTGGCAGTGATCATGCGCGTGAAACTTCCTTATACACCCTCCCTGCTCATTTTCCCCAGACTCAGATTTCAGCTTTAGACCTGTGTGATCCAAGAGCGAGTTCCCAATTCTGTGTTCCCTGTGTCAGCTTTTCTCTTACGTCATATCCCGAAAGTGCAGGTTCTGTGTTGGCTGACTTCCTAAAGCTGCCCAGGTGTCAGGCCATCTTTTTACTTGTGTTCATGAACGAGGTGTGCAGCTCCAGGGTCTGCTGTGTCGTGGCTGTGGAAACTGAAGATGCTCGGAATATTAGAGTGTTGAAAATTAAAAATTCATGTATCTGTTTAACTTGAAACTTGTTTTTTAATTTTGGACGCCTTCATAAAATCATCTGAGAGCACAGTGTTTAGACAAATGCTCATTTAAATTGGCTCTCCTAAGAGGGTTGTAAACAAGACTGTAAAAATGTTTGCTGGGACACACGCTTTTTAAAAAAAGATAGAAACTGAGAAAACCAACATAAAACATTGAGGTGGTGGTTACACTTCATGAGCTGATAATACCTGTTATTAGAGAGAACGGAGTTGACAAAGTAGTTGCTGGACTTCACGTGTAATAGAAGGGATTATAGACCAAGCTGTTAAAATAGTTGTAAATCTCTTTACATCTGAAGTATCCTTATTTGCTTGTGTTTCGTAGTAAGTAATCTTAGATATGTACTCCTGAAATAAAGAGAATTTATAACTTCATAGTGGGTACCAGTTGTTGGTGTGTATTTAATAATCTGCAGAGAGTCTACTCAGTCGTTTCTCCTTGAACTTTCTAGGCATTCAGCTTTTTTGTTTGTTAAACAGTTTGCTTAGACTTTCTAGTTACAGGTGTAGAGTCTGTGCTTACTTTGGGAGGGTAAGGAGGAATAGTAAATGAAAAAGTGAATTAAATTCAGTCCTCAAGTGTGGACTCATTGATAAAAATAACCCTTTCTGTTACTTTTTTTTCTTATTTTTGGTATATATTTTGATAAATTTCTCTAAAAAGTTAATGAAAGAGGAAGTACTCAAATGTGCATTTTGCGTGTTCTCACATACGGCATAATGAAGAAACGTTTCCTAATTGAAATAGTAAAAATGTAAATTCACTTAAGTAATATCTTAAAATTACAGCTGGAGCTACTGAGGTGACTTAATATTTTGACATCCTGCCAGTTAAAATTCAAGTACTTTTTTTCCTGAAAGATAAGTTTGTGTTTGAGTTCCTTCTACTCTTATCTTGAAATTCGTGTTCTCTGCCAGATTTGTTGGTTTTGACGTGTTATCTGTAGTTCATGAACTACTTCATCTTTTCCCCTGAGGTTTCTGCTATTAATTTGACTCTTGTATATGTGTTGGAAAAAAAATGCAGTTCTTTGTATGCTTTCAAACATGCTCATTTTCTGATTCTGAAAAGTGAATTTACAAATTGCCAAAGAGGGTATCTCTGGAAAAGAAAACTGAAGATTATTTGAAATTATTAGTCAACTTTTTTTGCTTCGTTTTGCAGAAAAATTTTATTCTCATATGGAACACTGCAAGAATAAGTAAACACTTCTTATAGAATTCCAAGTTTTCTTTTGTTTTGTGCTGAGGCAAGAATATTCTTTTAAATTACCCAACAAGGCTTTTAATTCTGCAGAATACTTGGAGACCTGCACACCGTGTAATCATGTTAAATTACTGCAGTTACAAAACCCTCAATGTTTATTCCTCTCTAACAAATTAAAAAACCCCAAACCTTTTGGTTCTTTGGGTAGGGTATGAATTATTTTTAATAAATTTGATCTGTGAACACAGTCAACTGATCCCATCTCTGTGGTTATGTAACAGATAACTGACCTCCTTGTGTTAACTGTTAGCTAGAAGCATTTCAATGAAGTATTGCTGAATCTTTTCCTGTAATTTTCAAAATTAAAAAATCTCCCAAGGAGCCACCTTCTGTTTTTCCTCCTAAAACATCTACCTTTATTCTTGCTTTAAACTTGATACCTCTATTTAACAGTAGTAAATTCCCTGCGGACTCTCTTGCCAGAAAATTGTCTTCTGCTTGTAGACCCTGACAAAGTAG